>NC_057809.1:161341506-161384847 GCF_018294505.1 Triticum aestivum
AGAGTGAGGGGAGCCCTGAGGTGAGAAAAGCAGATGAAAAACTTAGACAAGATCAACAAAGAGAAAATAAAGATAAGCGATGGAGGCGCTCACGCAGAGACCAGCGGCGGCTTCTTCACTTCCTTGCAGAAGCGGTTAGCTTCCGCGGCCGCCTCTTCCCGCTTGGTCACGGCGGCTGCTCCCTTGAACTTCTTCGACCGGCCACCAAGCATACTCGGCCCGGCCCGACGCTTCTTCGCACCGCCTTGAGCGTCCAAGCCGGCGGAGGAACTCGCGCTTGGCTGGCCGACTTTTGGCTGGCGACGCCGGGCGACTTGTCCCTCGGCCTCGTCGTCAGGCCAGTCGGCGAAAGTGGCCGAAGGCCTGGAGCCGCCTGCTTCTCCTCCTCCCTCGGCGTCGGCTTCCATGGCCGCCTCCCCCAAGTCGGGATCGTCGACGTTGCTCTCCGCCCGATCAGGGACAAACTGACGAGCCGGCCCTGCGGTGCCGGCCGAAGGAGGGACGAGAGGATTCTGATTCAAAACAAAAACAGTCAGACTTGACAAGTCAGACTCAGCAGCGAAGAAACAGAAGAAGAAGGAAGACGACTTACAATAGGAGGGGGGTTGGCGCGCGAATATGGCTCCTTGCCGAACCGCCAGTCCACCGAGAGACTGCAGTTCGCGATGTAGTTCACCGTCTTCGCCACCTCCGCGTGAGGCATGTCCTTGGAGCACATCCGACTCGGGTCCCGATGACCGCTCATCTGGCAGATCAGGTGAGGTCGGCCTTGAAGTGGGAGGACTCGGCGCGCCACGAAGGCGGCCAGCAAGTCGGCCCCGGTCAGGCCTGCCGACTGCGTCAGCACTCGGAGTCGCGCGACGGCGGCGGCACCAGCGGGAGACAGCGTCTTGGCTCGGTGTGACCAGCCGGGGAGCCTTCCATCCGGCGCGCCGGCTTTGTAAGCCGCCAAGTTGACCCAGTCGCCTTCTGGGGTGACGTTCTTCACATAAAAATATGACCGCTGCCACATCTTCACTGACTTAATCAATGCGATGGTGGGAAACGGATTGTCGGCCACTGATCTCCGCATCGCGATGATTGCACCGCACTGGGCCGGCACGCCGGCGACGTGTGTGCCGAGCTTGGATTGGAAGAACTCACCCCAGAGCTCGATGGTGGGGAGAACACCGAGGAAGCCTTCGCACACGGTGGCGAAGGCAGCCAGAAGCACCACCGTGTTCGGAGTAAGGTGGTGCGGCTGGAGCCCGTGGAACTCCAAGAAGGAGCAGAAGAAGCCGCTCGCCGGCAGTCCCATGCCGCGCATGAGGTGCGAGCGAAATATGAGCCGCTCGCCCTCCTCCTGCGCCGGTGATATCTCTCCCTCCGGTGCAAGGCGGACCCACACTAAGTCCCTGCCAGGCAGCCGCTGTGTCTGGTGGAGGATCTCGATGTCGTCGTCATCAACCTCGGAGCCATCCCACACTCCGGAGCGAATAGCAGGAGGCGCGGCGGCGGCGGAGGAGCTCATCGCTGCGGGCACAGCATGGTTCGGAGCAGCAGCGGCAAGAAGAAGAAGAGGCAAGAAGGAGTGAAAGGAAGTGGGGAGAATGGGCGCGTGTGCTTCGCCGCCCCCCTCCCCCCGCCTACTTGTAGGCTCGTGGGCTGAGAAGTCGAGGGGGCACTCATGGGATTAACTGCGCCTGGGACCCCACGACCCCCATGATTTACCACATGAAGTTACCACGTGCAATAACCGCGCGGGAACCCCAACCATCCGCGCGGCCGCAACGGATCCGTTCGCATGCCGAGGCGCGGTAGTGGCGGGCCCCGCCTGTAGGCCTGTCCTGTCGCGCGCGTGGGTGATCAGACTAGCTCCGCCACGTGGCACCTCGCGACGGGTCAACCACGGGCGGCAACCCGGAAGCATATCAGGCACGCCGCCTGAACTCCGCCGCAACGTTCAAACTTTTTTAGGGGCAAGTCGGCCTTGAGCAAGTCTGACTCCAACTAGTCGGCTTGACAGAAGACGGCTAGCGAAGCCCAGATCCAACCGCTGGAGAGAAGAAACCGTTGAGGCTCCATGACATGTCACCCTCGGAGCCTCACCAGCTTCGGAGACTACTGTCGAAGTAATGGGCCACGGGTTGGCTAACCCAGGCCCAGAACCTTTCAAGACATTGAGGTAGACTACGCCCCTCGAGACCCCAGGACAAAGAGCCGCCTTCTGAGAGTCGGCGGCGAGGCGGCCGGCTGCCCACTCAGGGCTGAGTCCTAGGGACGACTTCAGGATGAGCCGACTCCTGACTAGCGACTTCCAGAGAAGCCGTCCTTGGGGAGTCGGCCCGCGACGCCAACAACCCCCATGCCCTCATAAAGAGGGACGGGACGGGGAGTGGCCACAGTAAGGTCCACTCCCACCCCTTTTCCAAGGGCAGGCGTGGCTACAGTACGCCGTACCCGCGGAGATCTCCGCGCGGCATGAAACTATTGCCATGCCGGCCCTGACATCAGACCCAGGGGGCGGAGCCCTGTGCCCACGACAGCCTGCTGGTACGACCCAAGGATGATGGGTCCCACCAGTCGGCGGGCGTACGAAAGACAGCGAAAGCACCACCAGTCGGCCTGGATGGGAGTCATCCACCAGAAGTCGGCCGGCCCCTCCCAGGAGCCCCACGTGCCATTATTCAGACATGACAAGTAGTGGCCACAATGATCGCCCGCCAGACGGCAGGGCTGTCGCCACGACCTCATGACCGAGCATGCATTATTAGAGGCACGACTACAGTAATCTACAGCCGGCAAGACCCACCCGCGGCGGACGCGGCCTGTCGGCTCCACACCGAGCCAGTCGGCGGGCCCTAGGAGTCGGCGGATAAGACGGTGGCCAGAGAGACTGACGGCTGGGCCCGCGCCCAGCCGGATTACCATTGTACCCCTGGGGGTAGGCCTATATAAACCCCCAGGGCATCCATGCAAAGGGTGGGAATCCATTAGCACTAGACCAGATCATATAGGAAGGAGAGAGCTAGCCTTGCCTTCTCCTACCTCCAGGAAACAGCTCGAGGAGCAATCGTGTAAACACTTTGCCATAGTGATCATGCGGAGACCCCGTAGAGCAGCAGTAGGGGTATTATCTTCCCGGAGAGCCCTGAAGCTGGGTAAGATTCACCGGTGTGCACGTCTTCGCCTTATCCCGTTTCCAGGCACCGGCGACGTTCTACTCGCCCCCACCATGATAAGCCATCCTTTGGCATATGTCGCACCCAACCCCCGACACGGAGGGGCGGCACGTGAATACGGCTCCTTGCCGAACTGCCACTCTTCTTTGAGGTCGCAGCTCGCAAGATAATTCACCATATAGGCTACCTCCTCGTGAGGCTTTTCCTTGGTGCACATCCGACTCGGGTCCCGGTGCCCGCTCATATGGCAAATCATGTGGGGGTGACTTTGGAGTGGGAGCACTCGGCGCGCCACGAAGGCGGCCAGCACATCCGGCCCAGTCAGGCCCTCTGACTGCGTCAGCACTCGGAGTCGCGCGACGGCGCTGGCTCCTGTGGGCGTCAGCGTCCTGGACCGATGCGACCAGTTGGACTGCCTCCCCGCCGGCGGGCCGGCTACATAGGCCGGCAGATTGACCCATTCACCCTCCGTGGAGACGTTCTTAACGTAGAAGTACGAACATTGCCACATCTTCACCGACTTTATCAGCTTGATGGAGGGAAACGGGTTGTCGGCCCCCGACCTCCGCACGGCGATGAACGCGCCGCAGTGAGCCGGCACGCTCACGGCTTGGGTGCCGAGCTTGGAGTAGAAGAACTCCGCCCAGAGCTTGATGGTGGGGAGAACATTGAGGAAGCCTTCGCACAAGGTGACGAAGGCGGACAGCAGCACCACCGTGTTGGGGTGAGGTGGTGCGGCTGGAGTCTGTAGAACTCAAGAAAAGAGCGGAAGAAGCTGCTTGCCGGTAAGCCCAGGCCGCGTAGGCAGTGCGAGCGGAAGACGACCCGCTCGCCTTCCTGCGGCGCCAGCGACGTTTCCCCCTCCGTGTGAGGCGGACCCGCACGAGGTCCTCGCCGGGCAGCCGACGCGTCTTGCGGAGGAAATCGACGTGATCGTCGTGGACCTTTGAACCGTCCCAGGTGCCGGAGTGCGCCGTAGGGGTGTGACGGCGGAGGAAGAGCTCATTGTGAGCAGACCACCGCAGTGCTCGACGTAGCTTAAGGTGCAGCGGTGAGAGAGAAGAAGAAGAAGAAGCAATAAGGAGGAGGGACGCGCGTGCTCCGCCGCTCCCCCTCCTCCCCCTAGTTATAGCCTCATGGGCTGCGAAGCCGAGGGGGCGGTTGTGGGATCTACTACGCCCACTACCCCACGCCCCCCACGTTTATAGCGCAAAGTTACTGCACGCAGTAACTCCGCGGGAACCTCAACCGTCCACTCCGGCCACAACGGATCCGCTCGCGCGCCGAGGCGCGGTAGTGGCGGGCCCCGCCCGTAGGCATGTCCCGTCGCACATGTGGATGCCCAGACTAGCCCGGCCGCTTGATGCCACGTGACAAGCCCGAAACGGGTGGTGGCCTGGAGGCTTAGCAAGCACGCAACTAGGATCCCGCCAGGGCATTCGAATTTTTTTTGGACAAGTCAAGTTGGGTGAGTCCTACTCTTGCCAGTCGGCCCGGCAGAAATCAAATGAGGTTTTATCCTCAAATACTCGGAGAAAGAAACTGCTGAGGCTCCTCGGCTGATTGTCCGCGGCACCTCATCAGCTTCGGGGACTACTGTCAGAGTAATGGGCCACGGGTAGGCTAACCCGAGGCCCAAAACCTTTCAAGACATCGGGGCTGACTGCGCCCCTCGAGACGACAGATGAAGAGCCGCCTTCTGGGGGATGGCTGAAGGAACAGTCGGCTGCCCGCATGCAGCCGAGTCCTAGAGGCGAGGTCAAGACCGGCCGACTCCCGCCTGGCGGCTTCCAGTGAAGCCGGCCATCGGGAGTCGGCCCACGACACCAACAAAGCCCATGCCCTCATCAGGGGGATGGGACAGGGAGTGGCAATAGTGAAGCCCACTCGCTCCCCTTTTCGAGGAGATGGCTAGGCCACAGTGTGTTGTACCAACAGAGATCTTCGTCTGACACGGCACTGTTGCCATGCCATCCCTGACATCAGCAACAGTGGGCGGAGTCCTGTGCCCATGACGGCCTGTCAGTACGGACCACGGATGACGGGCCTTACCAGTCAGCGAGAGTCCCGAAGACGGCAAGAGCGCCACCAGTCGGACCGGCAGGGAGCTGGCCCCAGGGAGTCGGCCTGCCCCTCCTGCGGGTTCCCTGCGCCATTAACCAGACAAGACGGGGAGTGGCTATAGTGATCACCCGCAAGACGGAGGGCTGTAGCCATAACTCCATGACCAAGCCCGCGTCATTAGAAGCACGGCTACAGTAATCAGCAGCCGGCGAGACCCGCAAGCGGCGGGTACGGCCTGTCGGCTTCATACCAGATCAATCGGCGGGGCCCGCCAGTCGGCGGGCCCCAGCAGTCGGCGGAAGGGCCGGCAGGCGAAGAGACTGACGGCTGGGCCCTGCGCCCAAACAGTTTACCATTGTACCCCTGGGGGTAGGCCTATGTAAACCCGCCAGGGCACCCATGCAAAGGGTTTCCGATCCATTAGAACTAGACCAGATCATAGAGTGGGGAGAGAGCTGGCCCTGCCTTTTCCTACCTTCAGCACATAGCTCGAGGAGCGCCCTTGTATTCACTTTGCCTTAGTGATCATGCGGAGACCCCGCAGAGCAGGACTAGGGGTGTTATCTCCTAGGAGAGCCCCAAACCTGGGTAATGTACGCTGGCGTTCGTGTCTACGCCTCATCCCGTTTCAAGGCACCAGCGACGTTCTACTCGCCTCCACCATAATAAGCCATCCATTGGCATATGTCGCACCCAACCCCCGACAGTCACCGCAGGTCCTGGCCAACGGTGGGAATAGTATGGGTGGTGAGGCCTCTGCGGCATCACAATCGGCCACGGGAGGCAGGAGCATGCGGCAAGACCGGCGCTGCTTTGGGCGGCTGGAGCAAGAAGACCAGAGGTTGAAGAAGCACTATAGCCATTAGATGGCCATCATATGGTCACTGGAGCTAGAATCGTTCATATTAACTAAGTTGACAAAGCACTCCATCCCCGTCAACTTAGTAGGCCCACAAATCAGCCACCCACCAAGGTGGGTCCCAACTAGCAAGGGGAGTATTCATTTTTTTGTGCGTAATAAGGAGGCACTTCCGGTGGGTCCGAGCTGACAGCGGGGGGAACGTTTTTTTCGTGAAATATGGTGGCCCGTCCGGTGGGTCCCAGCAGTCAGGGGGGAAACATTTTTTTCGCCAAATACGATGGCCCGTCCTGTGGGTCCCTGCTGTCAGGTGGAGGAATAATTACTTTCCGCGTAATAAGGAGGCACTTCCTTGCGGCTGACGTGGACCCAGCTGTCAGCCTCTCCACGTATAGTACTCTTCCGATGGAAGTCATTCCTTGACCACGTTGACCACGCCGCGCCGAGAGTATTAGGGAGGTGGACGACGGAGAGTTCTAGGAAGGGGACGACACGGAGCCGGGGAAGACGTGGCAGTGGATGCCCATGCGTAGAGGAGTAAAAGGGTTCGCTGCGGTGTAAGGCTACCGTCGCCGCAGAATAACAAGGGGTGTGGGTGAGTAGAGGGATGGCCTGGCCAGCGGTGGGAGTAGTAGGGGCAGTGAGGCCTCCGCCACATCGCAGCTGGCCACGGGAGGCAAGAGCACGAGGCACGACCGGCGCTGGTTTGGGCGGCTGGAGCAAGAAGACCAGAGGTTGAAGAAGCACTACGGTCGTTGGATGGACATCGTACGGTCACTGGAGCTAGAATCGTGTATATTGACTAAGTTGACAAAGCCATCTGTCCCCATCAACTTAGTAGGCCCACAAGTCAGCCTGCCACTATACTGGGTCCCAGCTAGCAGGGGGAGTATTCATTTTTTTGTGCGTAATAAGGAGGCACTTCCTTGCGTGCGAAGATATAGCTGGTGGGTCCAAGCTGTCAGCAGCGGTAATGTTTTTTCGTGAAATACAAAGGCCCTTTCGGTGGGTCCCAGATGTCAGGTGGAGGAATCATTATTTTGCGCGTAATAAGGAGGCATTTCCTTGCGTGCGGCCATGGACCCAGCTGTCAGCCTCTCCACATACAGTCCACTTCAGATGCATGTCAGTCGTTGACCACGTTGACCAGGCCGTGCCGAGAGCACCAGGGCGGTGGATGACGGCGAGGCCTAGGAAGGGAACGACACGGAGGCAGGGAAGACTCGGCTGTTGTTTCCCACGCGGAGGGGAGTACGACTGTACGAGGGTTTACTGGTTCGTCTGTCGTCTCCAGAGAATAACAACAGGTGTGGGTGAGTAGAGGGATGGCTAGGCCAGCGATGGGAGTACGGTGGGGCAGTGAGGCCTGCGCGACAGCACAGCCGGCCGCAGGGAGGAGAGAGCAGGCAGTCCCGCCGGTGCTTGTTTGTGCGGCTGGAGCAGGAAGAGCAGAGATTGAAGAAGCACGACGACCATTGGATGGACATCCAACAGTCACTGCTTGTGCATCAACCTTTTTTTTAGGAAAGCTTCAAATCTGTGGAAAACATTATACAGCCCATCTGCCATTATTCCTAATAATTTACAACCCATTTTCCAATTCTTAAGGTTTTTTTGGAGCCCATATTCTTTTTGTTTGCATTACAGCCCATATTGTGGCCACGGTTAAAAAATTATATGAAACTTCGCATATTTTGGTGCGGTCCGAACTGTTTTTAATCCCGAAATTTTGAGTCAGATTCAAACTGATTTTAAAAATAAATATATATCAATATAAAATCCAACAAATTGTCCATGCATAAAAAGCAATGAAATTTAAAATCTCAAAATGAAAAAAAGAAATTTGAAACTAATTGCCAGTTTGATGTGTTTTAAAAATGTACAACCCATTTCTCATTACTGATAGGCCATTTTCTCGGCCAACCGAATGAAGCACTCCTCATCTTGAAAGATTTGCAGCCCAACAGGCCTGACAAAGCGACTTACTTCGCAAATCACAAAAAAATGGGCTGTGGCCATGGACCCAACTGCGGCCATGGACCCAGCTGTCAGCCTCTCCATGTACAGTACCATTCTGATGGAAGTCGGTCATTGACCACATTGACCATGCCGTGCCGAGAGCACCAAGGCGGTGGACGACGGTGAGTCCTAGGAAGGGGACAACACGGAGCCGGGGAAGACGCGGCAGTCGATGCCCACGCAGAGAGGAGTACGAGGGTTCACTGGTTTGACTGCGGTGTGAGGCTGCCGTCGCCACAAAATAACAGGGGGTGTGGGTGAGTAGAGGGATGCCCTGGCCAGTGATGGGAGTAGTAGGGGGCGGTGAGGCCTCCGCGGTATCACAGCCGGCCATGGGAGGCAGGAGCACGCGTCACGACCGGCACTGGTTTGGGCAGCTGGAGCAAGAAGACCAGAGGTTGAAGAAGCACTGCTGCCATTGGATGAACATCATATGGTAACTGGAGCTAGAATCATTCGTATTGACTAAGTTGACAAAGCCCTCCATCCCTGTCAACTTGGTAGGCCCACAAGTCAGCCTCCCACGATGCTGGATTCCAGCTGGCAGGGGGGTATTCATTTTTTTGTGCGTAATAAGGAGACACTTCCTTGCGTGCGAAGATAGCTGGTGGGTCCGACCTGTCAGCGGGGGGCACGTTTTTTTCCGAAATACAGAGGCCCTTCCGGTGGGTCCCAGATGTCAGGTGGAGGAATCAAAGACTTGAGAAGGCGTACAGAAAATGCTAGTGTACCAGTAAAGAGACGTTGCTGAGTTTTAGAAATAAGAGAGACGTGCTCCTGTAGCTGGTTCGAATCCAAACCTATACTATGACTATATATGGTGATATGCTACTCTACAAGTAATGAAACTGACATATCCAACGTTTGCTTCTCCTCTTCTCTACTTACTCTGCCTAGCATCAGAAGCTCTGGCCGCAGCAACCATGTCCGCTGGCTGCTCGTCCACCTGCTCTTCAGCAGGCAACAACCAAATATGCGCCAAGTCACCACCCGTAGCATCGCCTATGGGTCTCATCACACCCCTGCTGGCACGCGCACTGTAGCCGGTTGCTCATCGCAACCCGCCGCCGTTGGTGTGGTGCCACTGCTGCAAATCACGCAGAGTCATCTGTCGCATCTCAACCACAATCCTCAACCCTGGCCGAGTCTTCTACAAATACCCGAATCATGGGGTAATAATATGTTTAAGTGTTGTTTTGCTGCTTTCAATTGCTGATTTTTTTAATAGTTTGGTTGATGATCTTCCAATTTTATTCGTGTAGAAAAGGGAAGATTCGTGTGATTTGTATTTCTGGGAAGTTGCTGATGTGGGGGAGTGCAACTACGCTGATTATTTGGTTAGCCGAGGAATCCCAATACCAGCAGGTTGGGGTGTTGGACAAGTAACTGAAGGAACGGGAGAAGAGGAAGATGCAGAGCAGAAGGTTAAAGATGCAGTTCCTCTGATCATGGCCAAGCAACAGCTACTGAACGACCTTGATAGCAATGAGGAGATGAAAGAGCTTGTGAAGATAATGGGCAAAATCGATGTGCTTTGTAGGATGATTGTCTCTTTATTTGCAGTGTATGTAGCACTCGTGATGTATTCAGTGGCTATGACATGAGCACTTTGCTGAAACTAGTAATGAATGAAACCTGTGTAGCAGGCTGGGCGTAGTGTTGTGAACATCTAATGATTTCTATTAACGGAAATCAGGGGGTATCCCCTTTTGCTCATAAATAAATAAATAGCAGAGGCCCTTTTGGTAATAAATAAATAAATAAATTAGAAGAGGCCCTGTTGGGTCAGCTTTGTTCTCATTCGAAGACGTCGAGCAAATTGCAGTCCAACAGCAAACATTGTCATCAAATTTAAGTTTCACATCCAAATATGAGTACAACTAAAGAATAATGTCATCATGTTTTAGTCGTCATACAATCACCAAACACAAATCAGCATACATAACAAGTGATGTTCTCACAGGAAAATACCAAACAACATGTTCATCAGGTTTCGGTTGTCATAGCAAACACAATTTCACATAGTAGATAAAAAAACGTCTTCTGACAGGCAAATACGACGAAAGCAATGTAATCATCATCCGTGGTAGCAGCGTCAACATCTTCGCCATGTGTATCAGTCTGAATCATAATTCCCCACGGTGTCATCTTCTTCTTTGTCCTCGACGTCCTCGAATGTTGGCTTCTTCTTGATCAACTCTTGTATGTCCACAGCATGACAGGCAATCTTTTCGCCAGCATCATTGACATGATGGTTCTCAAAGATATTAGTAACATCTGTGTTATCTTGTACATCAGGAGCGGTATAAGCATCATGTTTTTGTGCAACTTCATTAAACGAATTCCTTTGCTCAAACCTTTGCAATACTCTCCAGTCATCGCTACATGCAAATGTGTCTTCCAAGAAAAATATCTGTGTTGCTTGATTTGCCAAAATAAAAGGCTCGTTGTTCTGGTACGCCGCCTTGACATTGATGGATTTGAAATAATCATGAGCTCTGGGTTTTGCGATCCTGGAAAACAGTTTATACCAACGACAGCACAACAGAACCACACACCGATGATCCTCGAAACTGGAGATATACTGCAACTGAACAATGTCTGTTATGTTAGCATACATTTCAGTTGTCTCTTTGTCATACGTATCCGTGCTCATGATGGCACTGTTTTGTGTCTTCCTGCCTTCGTCTTGTGCAAGGGAGTTGTAGCGCACATCTCCAACAACGCAAGATTCATAATGTCTTACCCGAGTATCAGGACCCATTGCTAGTGAGTAAAGGGCATCATCAACTGCCTGCCCATCCTCCCGCATCTTCTTAACCTATGGTTAGAAAATAGACAAGATGATCATCTTATGTACTCAATATATTAAAAAAACTAATAGTGTAATTCAAAAGCTTACATGGCTCTTGAACCATTTCACAAATCCTGCCATAACCAGTTTGTCAATGTTTCTTGGATTTTGCGGCAGTAACTCCTTTTTGTAGATGCTGCACAATATAGTGATCGAGTCAAACATCTAAATATATAAGAATGTGCTACAAGTTTAGTAGATTACGATGTATAATCTGCAGTACTTAGCACTTACTTGATATAAGGTAGTATCTCAGGACAGTTATTCAAAACATACCGAACCATTTTGTCCAAATCTTTAGGTTTGTCCTCTTGTCGTCTCTTCCCTGTAACTCAAACGGAATAATCGAAAACATTGAGCCCGGGATTGTCTCCATCCACCTCTTTCCTAAGCTGATCAGCTGTTTCAATGTATTTTGAGCAGAATGTCAACGCTTCTGTAGCAATGAAGGCCTCTGCAATGGAACCCTCGGGTCTAGCGCTGTTCCTAACATAGGCCTTGAAAGTGCCTAGCCGCCTTTCAATAGGGTACATCCAGCCATACTGTACCGGACCTCTAAGTAGTGCCTCATCAGGTAGATGAACAGCCAAATGCACCATCACATCAAAGAAGGCTGGAGGATATATCTTCTCAAGGTTGCGTAGGATAGTTGGTATCTTGTCTCTAAGACACTCCAAAGCATCTATCCTGATATTTCTACTGCAGAGTTCCCTGAAGAATTGTCCCAACTCTGCAACTGCTCTGTATAAGTCAGGGCAGCCCAATCCTCTAAGGATAACAGGTAAAACCCTTTGAAGTAGGACGTGGCAGTCATGAGTTTTCAACCCTTGTACCTTGTTTCCATCCGCACTGACTCTCCTTTCAGGGTTGGAAGAAAATCCATGTCGGAATCTCACACGTGATAGGACCTCGCAGAATTCTTTTCTTTTTACCTTGTCCAAGACGTACACAGCTGGTGCCATATCCCGTGGTTTACCTTCATCTTGCACCTGCAAATCCTGTCTGATACCTAGGTGTGTCAAATCAATCCTAGATTTTAAGGTATCTTTCATCTTGCCTTCAATATTAAGAAGTGTGCCGATAATGTTGTCACATATATTTTTCTCGATGTGTATCACATCAAGATTATGCCGCAGATCCAAATCTTTCCAATACTCCAAGTCCCACAAAGTGGACCTACGGGTAAACAATAATCTCTCTTCTGCCCTGCCACGCTTCCTTTTCCCGCTACCATTATCAGGATGGTTTCCTGGTGTAATATGCCCGACCTTCTCTAATTCCACTTGCAACTCATCGACGGTGAGCCTCTTTGGCGCATCACAGTTTTCATGCTTTGCATTGAACACATGTCTTCAGTATTTTCTAGGATGCGGCTTGTCCTTGGCAAGAAAACGGCAATGTCCAATGTAACAGATCTTGCTAAGTATTGCATATGACATCGGATTCCTGTCACAGCGAACACATCCATTGTAACCATCTGTAGTTCGCCCTGACATAGTGCCCAAAGCCGGATAATCATGGATGCACCAAATTATTACAGAACGCAGAAAGAAATCAGATGGTGGGCTGCTATATAGGTCTCGAGTGAGAATACCCCTCCATAGCTGTTGAAGTTCCTCCATAAGAGGCTCCATGAACAAATCAAAATCCTTTCCAGGACTTTTTGGACCTGGGATGAGCAAGGCCATCATGTAGTTTGATTCTTTAGTGCATACATTTGGAGGCATGTTGTAAGGGATACCAAGCACTGGCCACATGCTATATGTGGCGATCTGGTGGCCAAATGGGTTAAATCCATCTGAAGCTAAGCCAAGTCTAATGTTTCTCGGGTCAGCAGCAAACTTTTCGTGCTTGTGATTGAAGCTTTTCCACTCACTACCATGTGATGGATGGCTCATTACATTCCGATCTCTATACTCCTGGTTCCTAGAATGCCACAGTACATCCTCTCTTGTTGCAGCATCATGAAACAACCTCTGCAATCTTGGTGTAATTGGAAAATGTCTCAGAACATTATGAGGAATCCTCTTCACAACATCACCATCTTTCCATCTTGATGATTTGCATTTCGGGCATTCACTTAAGTTGGCATAATCCTTCCGGAACAGAACACAATTATTCTTACAAACATGGATCATATCATATCCAGTTCCAACTGCACGAAGGAAATTATTCATTTTATTGTAGGTGTGTGGCAGCTCAAACGCATCTGGGAAAGCTTTGCGGAAAGCAGCCAACATTGCATCGAATGATTTGTTGGTCATCCGCTCAGATGTCTTCACCTGAAGAAAGGTGACCATAGCTGGGAACACTGACAGCTTATTTCCTGGGGTGACAGCCACGTTGCATTGTTCCAACATGCGGGCCCACCGTTTTTCTTCTGCAGGTGAAAGTTCACGGAATGCATGAGCATTTCGTAGCATTGTATCAATGTTGGTCAAACTCACTGGCTCCGCCACCACCTCCTCCTCCTCCTCTTCCACCTAAGCATCAAGCAGATCAAGATGGTGATTTGTTGCTTCCACGTAGTCAATAACATTGACGTTCACAACTTCACCATGATGAACCCACTGAGTATATGTGACTGACATCCCATACAAGTGTAGATGATTTTGCATAGTTGACTGGGGTCTTGTAACTGAATTCATACAACTGCTACACGGGCAGAGCACATCTGATTTTGGACCACCGTACTCAGCTCTGATAAAGTTCATGAAGTTTTCAACCCCCTCGACATATGCAGCGGAGAATCTTCGAGCAAAACTTATCCAAGTCCTGTCCATCTGTTAGACATACAAATTAGTTCTTCTACTAGATATATATTACAGGAAAAACATATATGCTTTTTTATGAAGTCCAGAAGAAAATACCTAGGTCGATGTCTAAAGCTATGGCAAGATATTTGGACGAGCAGATCTAAGTAATGAAATATATGTAAAGCTAATTTAGCAAACAGATTTGAGTCCTAAATTATGGCAGGTTGTTTCAGCGGTCAATGAGGCCGAGCACACAGCCATCGAACTATCGAAGGCCATCACAGCAACAAAGATCGAGTATAAAACAGTGTAGAGCTATTTCACCTAACAGATTGGCTAGTAGCTAGACCATGGCAATCTACGT
The DNA here is from genome assembly GCF_018294505.1 of Triticum aestivum. Lineage (NCBI taxonomy): Eukaryota > Viridiplantae > Streptophyta > Magnoliopsida > Poales > Poaceae > Triticum > Triticum aestivum. Next base: position 161,355,584 of record NC_057809.1, read on the forward strand.
CACAATAAATATATGGCAGGATATTTTAGCAACTAATCAGCCTTGGCATGCCATCTCAGCTAAGAAGATTGAGTGCAGAATAGGGCAAGGAAGCTTCTTAAGCAGAGCATATTGACAGTAAACTACTTCGGCAAACAGTGAGATTAACAGCGTCTATCAGCTAACATTCAGCGCTACACCGACATGCACGGGGCCTCAGTCTAGAATGCGCGTACCATGGGAGAAGCTGACCACCGTGCGTCCCCACACGAACATCGCCAGCGGTGGTGGCACTGACCGCCGTGCGCCTCCACAAGAACGTCGCCAGCGGTGGCGGCGCGGCTAGAGGACGGCAGTCTACGAGAGCGTACTGTGGGAGCAAGAGGATCGCCGTGCATCCCCTCGACGAACTGCGGCACCGATGTATTGGCGTGGCGGGGAGGGTGGCTTTGGCGGAGCAAATGGAGTGGAGGGGGACGGGGGGAGGGGGTTTGGGGAATATTATTGGCTAGTTGACCGAAGGGCGGTTGAATCTAGGATTTGGTGGGAATTTTTGGGTGGGGTGAGGATTTTCACGCGGTGCGCGGGGGGAGTTTGACGCATGGTCGATTTCTCCAAGTGTAGTCCCACGTGTCAGTGAAGAGGCAAGCCGAAGCGTGTTCCGTTTGGTGAGCCATGTGCAGGACCGAACATGTGTGGGGTGCAATACGACCGCGACAGGGCTGCTGTGAGTGTACCGCCTTTTTTCCTTTTAAACTAGGTGCTTCGCCCCCTCAAAAGAAACTTGTTGCTTCGCGCGATCCATCAATACTACTACTAGTAATCCGGTAATCCCGACTAAAACAGCGCGGCCGGGTCTTTTCCTGCGCGATATGCTGGGAGGTTGGCTTAGTTGGGTTTTTTAGGACGAGTAATGCTACACCTATGTAGTCTCAGTTATGTAATTAACATAATGTGAAACATGTGAGCTGTTGATTGTAGATTGGGGGAGGCAGGGGCCCACCACCATGAAAATCAGGGGAGGAGAGAGAGAGGCAATTTACGTTAACCCTTTCGTAGGTTCCCGTAGATGTAGAAAGATGTGAAATGCGTGAATGTGCATTTGCAGATAAGGCCTTCCCTCATTCATCCTTTTCTCCCACAAGATCTTGATCTTCCATGAAATGCACGGGCATCTTGCTAGTACTCCTACAATATACTATATTATTGTGAAAGTTCATATACACCGGCCGAGATTAATGCAAACACGGCATATTTTCATTACATTTCGAACTTTTATAGGACAGAAAAATAAAAGAAACCCGACCCTAAACCTATTCTACGGCGGCGACCGATGTCCTCCATTTGTGATCTCCATGTACGGGGGCGGGGTTCAAGACCCGTGAAGTGAAGGTGCGGTCTCCGGCTAGGAAAATTAGAACACGGGAGACGGACCGGCCAGTTGACACACCATGCCCTGCCGCCTCCCATGCCCTACTCATCCTCGGACGAGTCCCCGACCTCGGCGGTGCCGGATGTTGGACGGCAGAAAGTAGGATGCGTGGCTGACGGCGCTCCCGTCATCGGCCGCCAGCGTGGCCACAGCTTGTGCGGCGACTTGAGCGAGGGCGGCGTCCTTGAGCTCCATCCCCGAAGACAAGCTCTCCCGCAGAGCGTTCGCGCTTGCAGTCATGGCAGATGTGGTGCCAGGTAGGAGGACGATGTGCTATGGTGTGGAGGTTAGCTAGGCGTTGTCGCTTTAAGTAGCGCATTCCGGTGAGGCCAAGCATATTGGTGCGTCATTAAGTCACTGAAGTTGGTTCCTCGGGCACCGAGCCTCTTAACGATGGCATACGGACGGACGCCATGAATGCGGGCAGCTGGAGCCGGCTGGGAACCCACCGCGCAACAGCGCGAGGGATGAGGGTTTTTGGTGTGCCAGGGTAGTCAGCTGCGGTCGTGGAAACGTTAGAGATTCCCTTTGCTCACATGTGATCGACGCATGTCATTGAAAAGAAAGACGACCCAGCATGGTCTCAGGTCCTGAGGATGCAGTTGGCCGCGCTACACCACTCCGCGGACGCGTCCCGGTGCCCCATGCCTCCTCGACGAGCTGGGTGTTGGGATGTGTTCGGATTGTGGCCAAAGTGCACCTTACGAAAATTTTGGTCATGACCCAAAGATTGGTCTTTGTTTGGATGGTTGCCAATGTTTTGGCATGCCAATGAACTCTAGCCAACTCTAGTTCTTTTTTCTTGCCGATGTCGGCCAAATCATGGGCAACCAAAACCTCTTCCAAAATTTTGGCTACCCAATGCTTTGATGGGGCAACCTTGGGCACAAACCAAACATACTGTTGGTCGTGCCACAACACTAACGCCACCCTCGGCACACTAAAACCAACCGTGTCTAGCGACGATGAGCGTGTCGCTCACCGCGGTCGCCGTGTCTAGAACGGTTGGCCACGTTGTGTCTAGCTACACCACGTTGTTGGCCCCCACGACCCACATGAACGGTTGCCAGTAGCGAGGAGGTCGTGGGCCAGCTCCTCCATTGGACTAGTTTACGCTACATTGTCCCGACAGGTGTGCCCCACATGTCAGTTTCCCTGTTTTCCCGGCCATATTCGAGCGTTAGTGCTCCGCGTTGCGCATTAGGCCTTTCACTATGTAGGCCAAGTGAGACAACTTATTGTTTATTTGAGCCATTCAAGTATAATCATGTGGCATTTGCTTATTTCTCATTCCTTTCCAACCCTCTTCTCCATCGATCATGTCGCCCTCCGGTCGAGTCCATCCTCCCGCATGCCTCATTTGAACATTCCGCCAAGTATCATTCGCATGTGGGCCTAGACCATGCTTGTATTTCCAATGTTTATTTGTAATTTGTCCGACATGCATACAAACAAACGGTTCGTTTGAAGTTTCACTTTGCCTCCAGTACGTGTCGCTTCGCGTCTTATTTTTGACATCCCATTCGGTTCATGCCCCGACACATGTTGACGAGATCGATTGATGTCCAGAGATCAATTGCGTGTCGTGCAAGGAGATAAAGGTTTGGTCTGTTTCTATGATAGAAATGACCCGCGGGGGGGGGGGGGTCTGTGGGGATCATAGGGAGTATATTGTACGTTCATAAGCAAAATGAACATATTGTACCCACCCTAGTCCTCTTTCAATCGATCTCTGGACCCTGAGATGAAATTGAGAGAGAACGAGTGGGGGCATCTGTGATACCTAAGGCGGATTCAAAATTTTGAACTGGTGATCATAGCATCCGCAAATCATATATAAAGGATATTCAATGTTCATTTCGTTTTTGAACGTACAATATACCCCCTCCTATCCTTTCTAGTTTACATATAAGTTTTATGTGTAGTCAAAGTATCTCTACTTTGATAAAAAAGTATCAACATTCAACAATGCCCAATCAATATTGTTAGATTCGAACGTACTCCTAGATTTGTACTCGAGATGGTTTCCAATTTGTTTTCAACCACGTGAATGTGCTTGTTCTCGCGCATGCTTTTCCTACTAGGATTTTGCCATGTATAGCCAGTCCAACAGTAACTTTTTTAAGCTCCATGTCCAACAGTACTAGTGGAGTACTGACAACATCTGTACTAGAGTATGCAGTGCTCATAGTTGTACTCCCTCCTTCCATTTATATAGGGCCTATGTGGAGGAGAGATATGTGAAAAAGTAAGGGGAGTGAGCTCTCATGCAAGAGCCTAGCTATATACGCATTCCTAGTTAAATACGTACAATAAATATGAAGAAAGAGATGGAGAGGAGATGGAAAAAAGTACTAATACAATAGTCAACCTTATAATTTTCTTTGCGGGAAATATCCAACCTTATAGCCCACACTACGGTATGAGTGCATATAATAGATGATGGCTGTAGATGACATGGCAGTTCCTTATAGCCATCGACTGGCTATATTATTAACCATGCTCTAATGCGTTTTTCAAACCCGCATTTGACTATTCACAAGATTAATAGTACATGAGATGTATAATGTGAAAATTATATCATTGGAAGCTCCTTTCACATACGTATCCCTGCCTTACCCTCCCTTTCGGTCACTTACTGGCGGACCCCATGCTTGCTAGGCAACGCATGTTAGTTACTCAATGGGTTCGACCATGTCAGGGGATCCTCATTCATAGTATACTCCCTCTGTTTTTAGTTACTCCGCATAAAATGACGCGGGCGGGGGAGGGGGAGGGACGTTGGTTTGCACTCAACTGCGGTCCCACAAGCGAGCGAAAACACAAGACGAAGTGCGTTCCATTCGGTGAGCAACGTGGAGGGTCCAGCGTGCCTGGCTGCAACGCGAACGTGACAAGAGCAATGTAAAGTCAAAACCGACTGACCGGTCGTCACGGAACCACTATTCACTACAGAACCATTGCTGCTCGGCCTACGCCAGCCACTGCCCTAAAACCACACGAAATCTCTAGCCCCTTCCCCCACCTTTCGATCCCCTAGCCCGCATCAAGTGTCCCCTAGTTCGCTGGAAAGCCATGGTGCGCCGCAAGATCACGTACTACAAGATGTTGATGATGGAGCACCGCGCAGAAATCGTGGCGGCGGTCGGTCCTCGAGTCCTCCGTTCCCAAGCTCGCTTTGCGGCGGGCCAATCCCCGAGTTCTCTGGAGCCAAGCTACGAGGAGGAGGAAGCCGATCCAATGTTCATGGTGGAGGTCGCGGCGCAGAAGGCCCCCGATGGGTATGAGACGATGGACGTCGACTTCGTGCCGGCATCCGAGTCCCCCATGGTGCAGGCGGACCAGTGGTTCAACCTGGCGATACTAAAGGAGGACCGGGAGGCAGAGGCTCAACTCGACGCGGAGCGCGCGCATGCCGCTGCCATCGAGGCTCTCCTGCAGGCGGAACCGGATGTCGTGGATGTGAACCGGGCGGCGGAGGCTCAACTTGAGGCAGAGCGCGTGGATGCCGCTGCCATCGAGGCCCTCCTGCAGGCGGAACCGGACGTCCTGGACTTGAACCGGGCGGCAGAGGCTCAACTCGACATGGAGTGTGCGGATGCCGCTCTCATCGAGGCCCTCCTGCAGGCGGAACCGGACGTCCTGGACTTGAACCGGGCGGCGGAGGCTCGACGCGACGCGGAGCACGCGGATGCCGCTGCCATCGAGGCCCTCATGCAGGCGGAACCAGACGTTGTCGACTTGAACCGGGCGGTGCTCTCGTTTGTGCAGAATGCCCACACGCTCCGCGTGAACGAGTAGCTAGAGGCCGAGGACAACCATGGTGAGGGGACACACGTCGGCTACTATGGCTGGTTCGTGCCGGCAGACAAAGACGACGAGGCTGTCTTGTTCCGCGAGCAGTGATAGTTTTTCTTTATGTTGTTGTTTTTATGGATCTTTTGCTGTATAAAAACACATATTGTTATGCAAGTCGCCTGACTTGGGTCAGTCTACCATTTTAGGCGGTTGGATGAATATCCTACGTCTCCTAACCCTTCTTCCTCACCTCTTCTTCTTCCCCAACAGACCACCGCACGGGCCGTACGGATACTCCCCAACATGCGGTTGGATAAACATACTCTATGAACGAAAATTATGTGCCAGCGGTAGGATGGCTGAGTTTGGTTTGTTCACATGCGACATCACATGTCAGTGAGGGTGTGTTCCCTTGGTTGGGTTTGCGGCGTGCAGGAGCGACTGTGCATGTGAGGGTGCGGTGCGACCGCGGCGTGCAGGAGAGACCGTGTGAGGGTGCAGTGCAACCGCGACAGCCCTGCGCAAGTGTACCTCCTTTTCATTTTGAAAACTTTAGGCAAGCTTGGCAAAAATGTGTGGTGAAGTATGGCAAGGCCTAGACCCAAACAGGATAAGTACGTAGTACTACGTACTAGGAGTACTAGTGTTAAAAAAGAAAGGCGGGGTTTTCCTTTGCGGGATTAATCGATACAAATCCTAGTTTCACGTGTCAATTAATTCGTATTTTTTCTCCAAAGCCCAAAGAGCTAACCTTCTCACTCCTCATCGCTTGATTAATGCAGCGCCATGCAAACCAACCTTCTCACTTTCGCATGCATGCAGGGGATATTAATGTCCTTGGTTGCTAGTACGAGGCAAACCCCATCAATTTTGCCTCGATTAGTGTTAGTGGCCTTTTGCAAATTATAGTTTTGATATACTGGCCTTGTGTACAAAAAAATGGAGGTAGTAACTACATTTGAATTCCTTCCCCATTGCGGTGACGTCGATGATATCTCGAACGTTGTGGTTTGGCGAAGTGCGTTCGACGGAGAACACCATTGAGGGAGACCACGGTAAATCGTTCGCAAGTGCCGCCTGCAAGCTGAGACAACCGCCTTATTTGCATCCAGGAAGTCTGTTGAACCAAAGGACGCGTAAATGTACTAGTACTACTCGTACACAATAGCGTCGTCCGTCCATCTTAGTGCGGTAGGATGGTTTCTCGAAGAAGACAATGGAGAAGCGGAGTCAGCGAAGAGTGAAATGATGGTTGCTTCATCCGTGCTTTGTGATTTGACGCCTCACTGCTTTGTGATTTGTGATAGAAGAGACAGGGGAGTAGACTCTGTCCTCTATACTATACATGCGTCCAAGTATGGGAGAAAGAGGAGAGACGTTGCATTTTTCTATTCCTTCAACCAATCAATGAGGGAGCTTCGGTTACATCCTTTTGGCTTTGGCAACACCGTCCACAATGGTTCCTGTCGGTGTGAAACGACACCTATTGAATCACAAGAATCCCTACTACGGTTGCCGGGGCATGGGGTTGCGATGAGAGCAGGGCTAGTAGACAGCACGAGGATCGTTTACCCAGGTTCGGGCCGCAAGGATGCGTAAAACCATAGTCCTGCTTTGGTGGGTGTATTTCTGAGAGTTCTTGAGCTCTTGAACTAGTTGTGGTCAGCGTGTGGTTTCAAAGAGCCGAATCCCTCTCCTTGTCACCTCGGGCCTCCTTTTATAGGAAAAAGGGGTTGCCACAATGGCACACAGGAGGTGGAAAGGTCTACAGTGGCATGAGGTTATCTCTCATATTACAGGACAAGGTGCATTTAATGCACTGCTTAGGTGTCCTCTTACTTTATCGGGGACAGGGGTGAGGCCCGTCCCGTTCGTCGCCGCTTCTCCTCGCTTCGACACGCGCCTTGGCCAGAGATGCATGAGGTGCCATGTAGGCAGGCAGGCAGCTGAGTTGGCGTGGTGGTGGAGCCTTCACGAAGATCTGCAAGCCGCCACGCAGGCACTTGAAGAGTTGGCCTGGGAGCACCATGTTGCCACGCAGGTGCTCGCCCAGCTGGTTGGGCTGGCAGCTGCATGTGAACGGCGGTGGGAGCTTGGTTGACGTGGGCTTGGCGGTGGCTTTGCCGGCGTCTTTGGCGAGGGCCTTGCCGGTTGGCCCGGCAAGGGTCTTGCCATGTCGTGTTGTTGTCCCCGCCAAGGATCTTGCCGGGGGTCTGGTGGCCTTCGTTGGCAGGGATCTTGCCGAGGATCGTCGTCTTCTAATCTGATCTTGAATATGTCTTCACAAAGATCCATATGCCACCACATGGGTGCCTTCCCGAGCCCTGGCCCTATGCTGATGATGGTACTGGGGGTCGTGGGCTCAAGGGTGGCTCGCTCTGTTGGCGTGGGGTGAGCTGTCCTGGCAAGAGTCTTGCTGGGGCCGTCGAGGCCACCCGGCAAGGGTCTTGCCGGGGGAACCTTCTTTGTCCCTCTGCTCTTTGTGGTCTTGGCCTTGGCGTTGCTTTGATTGTCTTGGGCTTCGATCTTACTTTGGCTCACCTCCCTCGTTCTGCTTGGTGTGGCCGTGGGCGCGGCTCTGACTGCCCGTGCATAGGAAAAGGGGTACAAAGATGCGCCCCTATTTTTGTACACCAACAGGAGCCCCCGAGCCTGGGCCACACATAAGTGCAACACGCTGTTGGGCCAGGCCCAAAGAGGTGCGCGGGCAGGTGGGGTGGTTTTTACCGTGGTAAGATTCTTCGCGTGCTTCGCCTCCCATGACCCGTGCGCGTGGCGCGGCATGGGGGGTGTGCGTGATGTGGGCGGCATCCGTGGGGCGGCTTCCGCACGCATGCGTCACGTCGAAGTAAAGAGGCGGCTCGCGTCTTCCCCATAAAAAGGAGGGAGGCGTGGAGGCGCAGCTCATTTACTGAGCGGGGTCGGGGCGCGGTCTTCAAGGCGTCCACTCCCCACGATCACAGGGAGTGGAGAGGTCGCCTCACCCGTCCCTTCAGTTCTGCACGTCTGCCACGCGTCCTTGTGGTGGAAAACGGTGGAGGCGAGAAACCGGGCCGCCGCTGGTTGGGCGGCGGGTCGGTCCGGATTCCCCGCGCCTCTGGTGTCTGGATTGGCCGAGCGGGGCATCTGAGCCTCAACCCCGTTCCTTTATAAAGAGGAGGAAGGGGGAAATGGCACCCCGCATTCTTCCATCTTCCATCTCTTCTCTACTTCTGCTCCTTCCTCTCACCTGCCATGGAGAAAGGGAATCATGGCCCTTCGACGGTGGCGGCGAGGGTCGCCGCTCGACAGCGCGTCCCTCCCCCTCCTGAACCCGTGGTGGCGGAACCGACCGCGAGGGGAAGGGGGAGGGGGCGAGGCAGAGGTAGAGGCCATAGCGCTCGAGGAAGAGGAGGACGGGGCGGCGTGCCAGCCCCGCCCCTGCCAATGATGCCCTTCCCGATGGAGGGCCACGTTGAAGACCAGCCTTGCGAGTTCTTCATCAGGCTCCACCAGCCCCCGCATCGTCGTCTTCGTCTCCCCACTCCGTTCGCTCTGGTGATGGAGCGTGCCCCGCCCCAAACCCTCAGGTTGCACACGAGGGGTTGCGGGAACGGGGGCACGCAGGTCGACGTCGACTTCCCGGCTCCTCGAGTCATGTATCTCCGCCGTGGATGGAATACATTCGCCCACATCTACAGCCTGACGGCGGGGCTCGTCCTTTACTTCAAGTTAATGGAGGACGGCCTGCTCTCCATCAAGGTCTTTGGAGATCTTGGAACTCGTCTGAAATGATGTGTGGAGAGCTCCTCCGATGGAGATTCTGACAATGGGAGCTCGTCCTCGAGCGAGAGCGACGAGGAGGACAATGGGGCGGACAGCGGGGACGAGTCCGACTAGGAGTCGGATGCCCCGCGCCTGGGCAGGTGCGGCAGCAGCACCATCTGCACCTGGACGCTCCTCCGGCAAAAGCTGGTCGGGGCAGGGCCAACTCCTTGAACCTTGCGGGGTTGTCTCCTTGGGCGGCTGGCGTCGGGAGGCTGCGGAAGAGGAAGAGGGCAGGCAGAAAGGCCGTTAACTCAGAGTACGCAGGAACCGACGCCTTCGTCGCGTATTGCAGGTCCTGCTGCCTCGTCTTCTAGCTCCTTTCCCGGCACCGTCATCACCGGCCCGCCCGTGGGTGGCCACCGAGATGTTCTCTTAGTGCTTTCTGCTGCTTGTAGCTCACCTAGGCGCCCCTTTTGCCCATTTTCCTCCTTGACCTGCCTCCTGAGGAGAGGGACAAGAAAGGGATTACGGGCATCTTTATCTTTTTTTTTCTTTTTTTTAGTTTGTAAGCCTGCGGGCCTTTGTTAATTTTGAAACTTGTAATCCCCTTGCTCATGTTTTTCATCTCGCACGGACTGTACCTGTATGGGATGTTTTTAATGAAAAAGGGATGCTTGCTGGGTTTTTTGTTGGCGGGTAAATCCCACGACAAGGAGCGAATCCTTGTTATTGTTTTAAGATAAACGTTTTTCGCCCGACAACAGGCATTGTCGTTCCCCCACTCCACTCGACCGTTCTCGCGCTCTTGGCGGAGGCAGGGATGAAGTGGGCTTTAGGCTCCTCGTCCCACCTCCTTGCCGCCGCAGCTACAACCAAATCCGGACCCAGGAAATAATCCCTATGTATAGGAAAAAAGGGGAGCACGTCAGCCTAGAGATAAAAGCGAGGTTTCACATGCCCCAGTCCGGTTTCGAAATGCATGAAAGAGGATAAAAGAATCATCTGGACCCGCAGCCCTTGGCAATCTCATCTTGCCACGGTTGGATGCTTGTGCTTGCAGCCCCCGGCAACTCTGGCTTGCCGGGGTCGGGACGCCGGTCCGTTTCCTTCTTTCGGAGTAGCTCAGCAGAAGTGCTCATGTGCCCTGCGAACCAAAGGAGGACAGAAAAGGAACAGACAGACGCGCACTCGACCTCTAGGCTAGGGGTTAGTCGCCGCTAAGCACTATCAACCCTAACCAAGGAAGAGGCTCGACCTAGCATGCATGCTATAACTTAGGGCGCCACTGCTTCATTTATTCTCGCTAAGGGTCTGCGCCTGGCTTTGTACAAAGGGTCACATGCCTCCTCGGCAAAGCTTGTACAAAAGGTGGCTTGCCGGGAAGCCCGGCAAGCCGCGCCTTATGGGTAAAACTTGCGAAGATGCTCGATGTTCCAGCAGTTGCTCATTGGGACGGCATATTTGGTCTCCAGGCAGACTGCGCCAGGCCTGGTGACTCGTATTACCCGATAAGGGCCTTCCCACTTTGGTGTCAACTTGTTGGAATTCTTGGCCGACTAAACACGCCGAAGAACAAGGTCGCCTTCCTCAAGGCTTCGGGCATGAACCTTGCGGCTATGATAGCGGCGCAAGGCTTGCTGGTAGTGTGCCGCTCTCACAGCCGCCCGAAGACGATCTTCCTCAAGGAGCATCGTGTCATCTTGGGGCAATGGCTCTTGCTCAAGCTCATCATAAGCGAGCACTCGAGGTGACCCGTATATGAGTTCCGTGGGGAGAACTGCTTTTGCCCCATATACTAGGGCAAAAAGTGTCTGGCCGATGGCTCAATTTGGCGTCGTCCTGATCGACCAAAGAACCGCCGGCAACTCATCAATCCAGCGCCTTCCACTCTTGTGCAGCTTGTCAAAGGTCTTTGTTCTCATGCCTCGCAACACTTCAGCATTTGCCCTCTCCGCTTGGCCGTTGCTCCGTGGATGTGCCACGAAAGCAAAACAGACCTTGCTGCCGAGGTCTTGGATGTACTGCATGAAGGTGTGGCTTGTGAACTGCGTGCCATTGTCGATGATGACTCTATCTGGCACACCAAAACGGAAGACTAGTCCTTTGAAGAACTTGACGGTTGACTGAGCAGTCGCCTTCCTCACTTCTTCCACTTCCGGCCACTTTGTGAACTTGTCAATTGCAACGTACAAGTACTCAAAGCCCCCGACAGCGTGGGGGAAAGGGCCCAGTATATCGAGCCCCCAGACCGAGAATGGCCAGGAGAGAGGGATTGTTTGAAGGGCTTGAGCCGGCTGATGAAGCTTCTTTCAATGGAACTGGCACGCTTCACACTTGGTTACTAGTGTCGTCGCATCCTGGAGGGCAGTGGGCCAGAAGAAACCTTGCCGGAACGCCTTCCCGGCAAGGGCCCTTGACCCTATGTGGGAGCCACATAAGCCTCCATGTATCTCCGCCAACAGCTCCAGTCCTTCCTCCCGGGGAATGCACTTGAGTTTCACACCGTTTGGCCTCCTCCGGTACAGGACGTCATCGATGAACTGGCACAGGGCGGACCGACGGGCTACTTTCTCTGCTTCTTCCTGCTCCTCAGGAAGCTCCCCTGTTTGGAGGAAGTGGACGGTAGGCTGCGCCCATGCCGAAGCATGGGGCTCGATGGCAAGGACCAAAGGCATTTCTTCCGCCATGAGAGCGGCTGTCTCTATGGCCAGGGCTTGACGCCCTGTCAGAGTTAGTCGCTCTTGGGCAGGCTCAGCGTCCGCGGCAGCACCATTACCGGCGGCCCCAGGGGGCTCGGTAGGAAATTACTTGTCGGGACGTGATTTCTTTCGCTTGTTCTGCCCCGCTGATGGTTCGACATATGGTTGAGTTAACCGGAGCAAAAAGGTACATGGTTCCACAGGTAGCTTGAATGCGGCATGCTTTGACAGGTAATCGGCGATGTCGTTCTCCGCTCGGGGGACGTGCTCCGCCTGGATACCGTCAAAGTGCTCCTCCAGCTTCCTCACCTCATCTACATAGGCTTCCATCAATGGCCTCTAATAATCCTTGTTGACCTTCCTGACAACGAGTTGCGAGTCGCCCCTGACGATGAGCTTCTTAACCCCGAGGTCTGCCGCGATCCTGAGACCGGCAAGAAATCCCTCGTACTCAGCAGTGTTGTTGGTGGACATCTCCCTGGGGAAGTGCATCTAGATCACGTACTTGAGGTGTTCTCCGATGGGTGCGACGAGTAGCACACTAGCACCGGTGCCTTGCAACGAGAAAGCCCCATCAAAGTACATGATCCAGTCGCAATCTGCTTCCTTGCCGGGGAGAGTGGTCTCCTGGACTTCTTCGTCAGGCGTCTAGGTCCATTCTGCAATGAATTCCGCCAAGACTCCGCTCTGAATTGTCGAGGTACTTTCAAACTTTAAACCGAAACTTGACAGCTCCAAGGCCCATTCCACAATCCTTCGGTTGCGTCCGGGTAGTGCAGTATCCGTTGCAACGGGAGGCGGGTGATGACAGTGATCTCGTGGGCCTGGAAGTAGTGACACAACTTCCTCGAGGCCATAAGGAGGCCGAAGAGCAATTTTTGCACGCCAGAATACCTCGACCTAGCCCCCTGCAAGAGGGAGCTGACAAAGTAAACCGGGTGCTGCATCATCTTCTTCTTTGGCACCACTTCACTTGACTGCGTGGGCATTGCCTTGGTGGCACCAGACTCCGCCGGGGGCCGCGCCTTGCCGGCACCAGGCCCTGTCGGGGGAATCTTTGGCTAGCCATCCACTGGTTCTGCCGCCACTGCCGCCCCCTCGTCGACCTCCCTCTGTGCCACCAGTGCATCACTGACCACTTGATACGTCGCCACTAGATACAGCAGCAACTGCTCTTGTGGTTTAGGCGCAACCAGTATCCGCGTGGAGGAAAGGTACTTCTTCAGATCCTGCAGTGCTGCCTCGGCTTCTGGTGTCCACTCTATTGGGCCTGCCTTCTTCAAGATTTTTAAGAAAGGAAGGGCGCGCTCTACGGACTTGGAGATGAACCGACTCATGGCGGCAACGCAGCCGGTGAGCCGACGCACATCCTTGATCTGCTTGGGCGCCTCGATCTGCTCAATAGCCTTGATCTTGTCTGGGTTTGCATCGATCCCATGCTGCGACACAAAGAATCCGAGAATCTTGCCGGACGGAATGCCGAAGACGCACTTCTCAGGGTTCAGCTTGAGGTTGATCTTGTGCAGGTTAGCAAATGTCTCCTCCAGATCTTGCACAAGAGTGGGCTCGTCTTTGGTTTTGACCACCATGTCATCCATGTAGGCTTCCATATTTCTATGGAGCTGAGGTTCAAAACCAATTTGGACCGCTCTTGCAAACGTTGAGCCGGCACTCTTCAACCCGAAAGGCATCCGTAAAAAGCAATACGTACCACATGGGGTGATGAATGCCGTCTTCTCTTCATCATCTCTTGTCATGAAGATTTGGTGATAGCGTGAGTAGGCGTCGAGGAATGATAACAGATCACACCCAGTCGTAGAGTCAACAATCTGGTCGATGCGCGACAACGGGAAGGGGTCCTTAGGGTAAGCCTTATTAATATCTGTGTAATCAATACACAGCCTCCACTTCCCATTCGCCTTGCGCACCACTACTGGATTGGCCAACCACGTCGGGTGGAGCACCCCTCTCACCAAACCTGCCGCTTCCAACTTCCTAATCTCCTCTATGATGAACTCCTGTCTTTCCAGAGCCTGCTTTCTGACCTTCTGCTTGACAGGCCGCGCGTGGGGAAAGACAGCTAGGTGGTGCTCAATCACCTCCCTGGGAACACCGGGGATGTCAGACGCTTGCCATAAAAACACATCGACATTTGCCCGCAGGAAGGTGACGAGCGTGCCTTCCTATTTGCTGTCGAGGGTGGAGCCTATGATGAAGGCCCCTCCCGTGCCATCCTCCCCGACGGGCACCTTCTTGGTCTGCGGCGGCTCGGCTCTGGATCTCTTGCTCTTGTCAGTAGAGTTCTCTGGCATGTCCTCAATGGTAGCACAACACTCCGAGGAGGTGCGCTTGCCGGAGTGGGTGCGAGAGGTCTTGCCAGGTTCCTTTTTCCCTCCCGGGCCATCAGCGGCAGGAGCAGGTGCCTTGATGGCAGCTACTGCAACTGCTTCCCGGTAGAGCTGGTCGGCGCAGATCAGCGCGTCCTTCTTGTCGGAGGGGACGGAGATTATGGTCAATGGCCCGGGCATCTTTAGCATGTTGTAGGCGTAGTGTGACGCCGCCATGAACTTGGCCAATGTCGGGCGGCCGAGGATCCCGTTGTATGGCAAGGGGATCTCGGCCACGTCGAAGACGATCTTCTCCGTCCTGTAGTTCAACTCTCCTCCAAATGTCACATGCAGTGTGACCTTTCCCTTTGGTTGGCTACTCCCCGGATTGACCCCTTGAAACGTGCTCGTTTCCTCGAGGTCTCCATCAGGGATTTGCAACCTTTTGATCACGACTGGCGAGATCAGGTTCAGGCCAGCCCCGCCGTCAACCAACATCTTGTTCACCCTGAGGTTGCATATTGTTGGGGAGACCAACAATGGAAAACACCCGACCGCGGTAGTGCGGTCAGGGTGGTCCTCGGCGTCAAAGATGAGGGGCGTGCTGGACCACTTCAGCGGCTTCTAAGCACCGAACAACGGCTCTGCTGCTGTAATCTCTCGCGCCCACTACTTGAGCTGGCGGCGAGAGGTATGCAGCGAGGCGCCACCATCGGCGCACATGGCCTCCGTAGCCTTCTGGAACCCTTGCTCACCAGACTCGTCGTCCTCGTCGTGATCGTCTCCTTCTTGTTTCTTGTTGCGGCCCCAGGCGGGCTTCTCTTGCTGGTTGTCCTTGTCGGGGCGGCCTCCGTGGCCGCCACGCTTCTTGCCGGATCTCTCAGCACCGTCCTGGTCCTTCTCCTTGTCCCGCCTTTCGTACTCAGCCTTTTGCTTCTCAGCAAGCAGTTCGACTTGTCGGCAGTTTCGGAGGTCATGGCCCTTGGTGCGGTGGATCTTGCAGTATTGCTTGCCGGAGCTTCTTGGCTTGTCGATAGCCGTCAGGGCCTGGCAGGCGGCGCACCCAGCAATCTCCTTGCCGGGGGCGTCTGCCTTGACCTTCTTGCCGACACCGGTGTTGTCAGATCTCTCAATGGCAAGCACGGCCTTGCCTTTGCGTTTCCTGTTCCGATGCCAGCTCTTCTTCGTCGGAGTGGCAGCGTCTTCATCAGTAGAGTCGGTTTCCATGACGGCGTCTTCGCCGGGGTACTTCCTTCCCTCTTCAACCTGGGCGCACCTATCATCCAGAACGTAGAGCTCGGCCACATCCTTAACCTTGGTCATCGCCAGCTCCTCGCGCATCTTGCGATTGCGTATGTTCTGGTGGAACGCGCTAATCACAGCGGTGGGATGAACGTCGGGGATGTTGTATTGCACCCGACTGAATCTCTGGATGTACTTGCGTAGGGTCTCCCCTTCCTTCTGGGGAATGATATGCAGATCACTGGCCTGGCCATGAGCTTGGTGGCCCCCTATGAAGGCGCCAACGAACTCATGGCACAGATCTGACCAGGAAGAAATGGAATCCACGTGCAAGTGCATCAACCAAGACATCACATTGGGCTTGAGCGCCAGCGGGAAATAGTTGGCAAGCACCTTGTCGTCGCGAGCCCCAGCGGCCTGCATCGCGATGGTGTAGATGCTAAGGAACTCGGACGGATGGGTCTTGCCGGTGTACTTCTCGCTGACGTCGGGCTTGAACGTGCGGTGGGACGGCCACTAGAACTGCCTCAGCTCACGGGTAAAAGTTGGGTAGCCCACCTCGTAAGGTAGGGTGACGGCCCCCCCGGTGCCGGGTGGTCCATAGCGGGTCCCGCCCGCTTGTCCGATTGCTGGCGCGTTTCGCACCGGCGCTCGACGGTGGTTCGAGCGTCTTCGTGAGCTCGCTCCCGAAGGACCTGGCGCTGGTCGCTGAGGGTCCGCAGGTCGGACGACGCTATGGAGATGTTATCACAAGCGTCATCATGACGGGCCGACGTCCGCGGCGGCTGGCGAGGAGGAGGAGAGTGCACGGTGGCCGTAGCTCCCCTGGTCCTCCCAGCACCAACATGTGGTGGCTTGATGGAGCGCCGGCTCGAGGGCCCCATCGGTCATGGATCGTCTTTGTTTGCGACGGCGACGAGGCTCCGGATGGTGTCCCTCCACTCGTCGAGCTTCTCCGCAGCAGGAGGGAAGTCGAGGAGCAGCTGTGCGCGTGCCAAAGCTTCCGCTGGCGTGGGCGGCGGCGACAGCTGTGTGGATCACGATGCGCTTCGACTTCTAACTATGTTAGAAGGAGCTCCGTCACGACCCGGGGGATGCGTGCCATTTTCGCCAGCGCTTCGGCGAGCGTGCTGACCCCCCTCATTTTGTCGATGACGCACATGGCTCTTCCCACGGCGGTGCCCAGGGTCACCATTGTGGTGATGCTGTTCGGCACGCATACCATGGGAAGAACGCGCGGTGGTCGCCGGTGTAGGCGTCCCGGAGGTCGTTGTGCCGCACGGAGTCGGCACAGTGACGCCCCTGGAGGGCCCCGTGCCGCCTGCGGGGGGCCCAGCTCCGTCCTTGGATCCGACGATGTGTAGCTTGTCATCTGGCACGCGAACGACGCCGCTCGCCGGGCTCCGACTGCCTGGGTGATGCTGGTGCTCACGGGCAGCGGACCGGGTCCTGTCTGCGACCGGTCCACTGCTCGTCCGCACCAGCACGGGTCGCTCGGCTCCCAACGAATCGACTGCCGTGGCCATCTTCTTCTTAGGGGCCATGGCGATGAAGAACTGCTAGACTAACTACTAGACCAGATTCTCACAGTTGCGCCCCCTACCTGGCGCGCCAAGGATGTCGGTGTGAAACGACACCTATGGGATCACAAGAATCCCTACTACGGTTGCCGGGGCACGGGGTTGCGAGGAGAGCAGGGCTAGTAGATAGCACGAGGATCGTTTACCCAGGTTCGGGCCGCAAGGATGTGTAAAACCCTAGTCCTGCTTTGGTGGGTGTATTTCTGAGAGTTCTTGAGCTCTCGAACTAGCTGTGGTCAGCGTGCGGTTTCAAAGAGCCGAATCCCTTTCCTTGTCGCCTCGGGCCTCCTTTTATAGGAAAAAGGGGTTGCCACAATGGCACACAGGAGGTGGAAAGGTCTATAGTGGCACGAGGTTATCTCATATTACAGGTCAAGGTTCATTTAATGCACCGCTTAGGTGTCCTCTTGCTTTATCGGGGACGGGGGTGAGGCCCGTCCCGTCCGTCGCCGCTTCTCCTCGCTTCGACACGCGCCTTGGCAAGAGATGCGTGCGGTGCCATGTAGGCAGGCAGGCAGCTGAGTTGGCGTGGTGGTGGAGCCTTCACGAAGATCTTCATGCCGCCACGTAGGCACTTGAAGAGTTGGCCTGGGATTAGCATGTTGCCACGCAGGTGCCCGCCCAGCTGGTTGGGCTGGCAGCTGCATGTGAACAGCAGTGGGAGCTTGGTTGATGTGGGCTTGGCGGTGGCCTTGCCGGCGTCTTTGGCGAGGGCCTTGCTGGGTGGCCCGGCAAGGGTCTTGCCATGGTGTGTTGTTGTCCCCGGTAAGGATCTTGCCGGGGGTCTAGTGGCCTTCCTTGGTAGGGATCTTGCCGAGGATCGTCGTCTTCTAATCTGATCTTGAATATGTCTTCACAAAGATCCGTATGCCACCACAGGGGTGCCTCCCCGAGCCCTGGCCCTATGCTGATGACGGTACTAGGGTCGTGGGCTCAAGGGTGGCTCGCTCTGTTGGTGTGGGGCGAGTTGTCCCGGCAAGAGTCTTGCTGGGGCCGCTGAGGCCACCCGGCAAGGGTCTTGCTGGGGGAACCTGCTTCATCCCTCTGCTCTTTGTGGTCTTTGCCTTGGCGTTGCTTTGATTGTCTTGGGCTTCGATCTTACTTTGGCTCACGTCCCTCGTTCTGCTTGGTGTGTCCATGGGCGTGGCTCTGACTGCCTGTGCACAGGAAAAGGGGTATAAAGATGTGCCCCTATTTTTGTACACCAACAGTTCCCACGATGCCAAAAGCTATTTTCACATTTGGCTACACATTGTGGATGCCCTTAACCATACCACTTGGTTTTGCTCCTGTGTGCTATCTATACAAATCTCAATTATATTGATCTAAAAAATTATAGAATCAAGTTTAGTAAAAAGGAGGTGATTTTGCCGTGTGGATGGCGGGGGAGGTTTCTTATTTTTAGAGGACGTTGTCCTGGCGGTTTGCTAACATGCGGTCCCACGTGTCAGTGCTTTACCAAGCCGATCCGCTTCCCACATGAGGCAGAACAATAGCAGAAGCAACACGTGGTTAACTTGAAGAAGATGAGGGAGAAGCGGATTCTGCAACGAGTGAAATGATGGTTGCTTCGTCCCTCCAACTTAACTGCAGGAAAGGTGCCGCTTTGTGATTTGACGCCTCATTGCTCATTACTACGCCAGCGCCATGACTGGGTGCTTCACCCCAGCTGCTCTGCACCGTATTCTGGTATGGCACGTGGACCCGGTAGCTTGATGCCCCACATGTCGGTGAAAGGGACTAGAAGATTTATGAAAGCGAGCGCTCCACTCTTACGACGGAGGAGTACACGACACGACGGCCTAGTGAACGGTCACTTGTACTGTATATAGTACTATAGTTTTGCTGTTTCGCATGATCCATCGATACAAGCCCGATTAAACAGGAAAGGGCAGGATTTTTCCCGCGCGGTATATGATACTGGCCATACATTTCAAAGGCAATTTTAATGTATGTAAACTGAATAATTAAGTAACAATATGATATCTAGTAAAACTAAAAACACATACTATGATTTATTGTGTTAGAGTGTACTAGTAGTGCTGTATTGCATAGTTGTTAGATGTAACATGCGAGAACGTGTAGGGATGTAGTTTTGGAGGGCCTACAGAGAGAGAAGCATAATACGTTCACCGAACTTCAGAATAAGCTAATTACGGTCACTATATACTTTTTGCGGTGATTATACGGTCACTTGCTCATGGTTCAGCATCGGATTGCACTCTGTTGACCTACCAAATAGTCTATGTGGCACCATGTTGACTAGTTAAATTGACCACGTTCCTTGTGGGTCCCACCTGTCAGTTCACATAGGGAAAAGGTCGGATAAACACAATTTTACGCAAGTGCGACAAGACTCTACCCCGTGCGCGGGAATCACCTGGTTGTGTATGTGTCTGTCAGGGCCTGATGTGTGCGCATGCACGTGTAGGTTGAGCACTTGAGCGTGAGAGTGTGTGTTGGTCATGTGGTGTACTGGTGTGTGCATGCATGCGTGTGTGTGTGCGTGTGAGTGTTGTGTGCGTGCGTGGCTGCGTGTGTACGAGTGAGTGTTGCGTGCGTGCGTGGGTGCATGTGTTCATGTGAGTGTTGCATGCATGTAGTTCGTGTGCATGCGTGCATGTGTGTATAATCACCACACCAGCTCTTGTGTGTTAAAACAGATGGCTCAGCATACCAATACAAGGCCACCTTGTCCGCTATGCCCGCGGTCATGACTTTGAACCACCGTCCAATATTTTTTGTCGTTTGTTTTCATTCTTACTAGCAAGATGCCCGTGCGTGGCACGTAACATCAAGATGCATTTGTATGACTAGTTTATCTTGTGAGAGAAAAGGATGAACGAGGGAAGGCCTTATTTGCAAATGTGGAGAGATGTGTGGGTACCTTTTTGCAAAATTGTCATAGTTTCTTTCTTATCCGTCTGATATAAATTGGACAGCCTATATTGCAGGACGGCAGGCACACCATCGTCACCAACTCTGTTTTTATAAGAGTGTATTTTATCCCTACTCTTATAAAAATCATAGTCGGTGATGATCGTGTGCGTGCCATCCTACAATATAGGCCGTCCGATCTATATCTGACGGATAGGAAGTTAATTATGGCAATATTGCAAAAAGATACCCACACCCCTCTCCACACTTGCAAATAAGGCCTTCCCTTGTTCATCCTTTTCTCCCAAAAGATAAACTACTCATACAAATGCATCTTGATGTTCCGTGCAACGCATGGCATCTTGCTAGTATTTTATAAGAGTGTAGATGTAGAGTAGATACAAGCTGAAAGGTGGGCCTGATGGTAGTGAGATAATGTGATGCAACACTAGAGGTGCCACGTGGAGCATTTAACTGGTCAACTAGTCGTGTCTTGAGCAAATACAAAGTTGTACGGTGAGCCCGTGACTGTATAATAACCACAAAACGTAAATGGTGACCGTAATGAGTGGATTCTGAAGTCCAATGTATGTATCGTGCTTTCGCTTCAAATACAATGATCGTCACTGTATATATCGCGAGAGAAAGATGAAACATGCGTGAATGTGCTAGGGGCTTACTTTTAGGGGACCTGGAGATAGTTTGTGTGCGTACGTGAAAGGGGCGTAGATGGGGGGTATGCGATGGAGAGAGAGGGAGATGCTCTTCGTTTCTCTTTATTATGACTAGCTTTATATATAGTATAAAAATATACAAATTCACATTGCGGAATAAATATCATTGTGGGCACCATGCAATGCAAGCGTTCATACTCCTCCATATAAGTTTGTAATGTTGCATATATGTAGAAATTCTAAAATATTTTTTTGGCCACACTTTATTCAAATGGAATGTTGTATGTGAAATAAACATGAAGAGATGGCTTTTTAGATCAATGGGGTATGTAATGTAACATGTGTGAATGTGTAGTTGATGCATTTGGCAGGGCCTAGAGAGGTATGTGTGTGTATTACATATTCGAGAGAGCCATGGATAGAGGGGCCGACATGGGGGCGTGGGAGAGATAGCACGAGAAATGAGAGTGGTCTAGAGAGAGAGACGAATATGACGTCACGGCGAGAGATTCCCTTGTGTGGTGTCTGTGTTGGTATGTGTGGGTGTGAGAAGATAACGAGACGTGGGGGCAGAGGGTGTGTCACCGTGTGAGGCCCAGTGGGTCGAGGTGAGGCCCTTTGTTCGGTTCCGTCCTGCGCCACATTGGTCGGCCCATGACGGATGACTAGTCATACAAGACAAAGATAGCATAATTGTGAAGGACTCTATGCCCACTGACAAAGCCGGATAGGAGTTGTAACCCTAGGTTCTCGGACTAAGGTAACCCCTTTATCTCTGATATTACCATTCATCCAACCTAACTTTAAGGGGCATCCTACAGAATGCTCTGCTAGAATCATACTCGTCGATTAGGAAGAGAGGTGTGAGACAATGCGTGAGAGACAGGCCTAAAGATAATGTGCGTACAGGAGACACGCATGCAGGTTTATGTATACAGAAAGGGTCGATGGGGATTGTGCATGTGTATGCTTGCGAGAGGAAGAGTGCTTGTGATAAAGGTTAGTGAAAACAGTCGTAAATGGTTGCGAGAGGGAGGGAGGGTTATATCAAGAGCATGTGTGCGAGAAAGACACCTCGGGAGAGAGTGTGTGAGCATGTGTGAGAGACCACCGATGGAGAGTGAAACTACACGTACAAGACTGCTATACACATTGATTAAAGATATAAATTGTATCCAAATATTAGGATGGGATCATGATATTTGCAATTCGCGTAAGGAACGGTCATTGATCCATCAGACATCAAGATTCTATCGAATTTGAGCATGTCTGTGTTATTATTCGACACAATTGATCCACATAGTTAGTATTTTGAACTCCAGACAATGCATCGCTTTAGCAATCAAATATAAACATGAGTATAGTTCATGTTGTGTGTGTAAAGCACATTATACATACGAAAGTTACACAATGAACATTATAAATAGCTACCTATGAACTAGCATACATTTGAATTCAACTTAAGGTGGTTAAAAAAATCGAATTCAACATGAAGTCCATTCAATTATTTGAATTTGATATCATGGCATTTGTAAATCATACCTAAATTATGGGGGCACCAATCTTTGCTCTGATTTTGTACATAATAGCATATGTAGTCGTGTACAAAATAGATTCTAATATAGCTCCTCCATTCCAAAATAATCGTAGTTATAGGATTTTCAAGTGTCAAAATTTCAAAAAGAAGCGGATAATTTAATGAGGTTTTCAAACATACAAGGTCAAATTTAACATCGTCTATTTAGGTCAATCGTCAAAGTTCAAGAGTACTCTAAACGTGAATGCTTGTGTTTCAAAATTTCGAACGAAGCGCCAAAAGAGCCTCTACTCGCCCGAAACCGCGTGAGACCAATGTTTGGTAGTACAAGGAAATTACTTTTCTAATAACTCCGACCCGTGAAACCTACCGGCCCGACGTCCAAAGGTCTAAACCGGGGTAGGTTTGTAGCTTCATCTAGACGCCACGCAACCACCTCCGAAAAACATTCATACACAATGGCCGCCTAAGCACACATGCGCGCGGCCGAAATCGCTCCACCCACTATTTGGGACACCTGGGATTACCATCCTACCCCCGACCCGCAGTTGGTCCGAAATTTAAGAGGGGGCAAAGTTTGTACTTTCCCCTAATTTCAAACAAGCGCACCCCATCTTCTGTTCAAAAAAGCCAAAAACAAGCGCGTCCCAGACCGAAACATGGTTCTCCCCCCCCCAGGCCCACCCGTCTGATTCCCCATTCGTACTTTGTGGGCGCAAAAACTACCTCTCCACCAGCGGCGAAACCCCGGCGTCCTCCGTCCGCCACCCCATTCCACCCATCAACCGCCGCCCTCCTCCATCATGCCGGAGCCGATACCCCGACGTCATCGTCCACCGCAACCTCAACCGCAACGCCCTCCATGGCTAGTAGTTGAAGTCAAGGCCGAGCCGTCTGTACCCGAGCCAGTTCAACCACGCCGTCCTGCGCCTCACCGCTGCCGCTCCAACTGCGCCACCCTCCACCGCACCGGAGCTGTTCCTTCTACACCGTCCTTCGCCGCCTCAGATCTGCTTCCCCTCCGCCGACATACGGCCACGGCAACACAGTCAACAATTTGGCCATGGGTTCATCCAAGCCTGCACCCTCCTCCAAAACATCGGTTTCCCCGGCAAAAACAAGAAGATCGGCGGGACATGTGGAGGTGACCACACCGGAAACCGAAAATGGTACTCCTCTTCCCTTATTCGTGCAAATCTTATGTGTCTGCTTGCATGGTATTCATCCCACAGAAGACACTAGTTGACCGCTTCTTCTTGATACTAGATGTTCCTAGTAACTCGCGATGCACAAGGTTTCTCCTCATATACTATTTCACCTTAGCTAGAGGTCCATCGCCCCCCTGAATTTCAATTCCTGGCTAGTTGATTCCCAATTAACAGAAGCATTCCCCGGCGTAACAGGCGCTAGTCTGCCTATTACGCCGGGGAAGCAGTGCCTCGGTGTTTATCTTAGGGGCGTGCGGGGCCTAGAGCTGATGGCGCCTGATTTGGAGGTCGACCGGGATTAAACGGATGGCCTGGGGGCGCTGCCAAGCACGGCGGTGGTGTGAGGTCGAGGGGAGGGCGGGGCGGCGGAGGCAGGGGTCAAGGCCGGTGGTCACTGGCGGTCCGAGAAAGATCGTCAACAGTGACTGGCGGGACGTAGATGAAGGCCATCTGCCCGTTCCTTATAGATCGGACGGTTCATTAAAAAATCGACTGACCTATTTATTTTCAGTCGACTGTTATCTTGATATGACCACATGTGGTGGTGTGCTGGAGGAGTACCTGCATTTCCTGTGCTCATATATTACAAAATCATACAGAGTAGAATCTAACTTTGTTTGCCATGCAATGTTGTAGAGCTATCATATGTCTCATGTCATTTATTTTACAGCCACCTGTTATCTGCTACTTTTACATTGCACTAGTTCTGCACACACTTCACCCATACTCTCACTGTTGTATTTTTATGCAAGGGTATTTCAGACTCTGCTGCTATGACAGAAGCAAAAAAGAAAAGAGAGAAGTTGCTCCAACGTCGTACGCAGATAGGCCAGACACGTTTCAGCCTTATAATAGGTGCAGTGTCAACAGATGGAGATGGTAAACATAGCTCTGGAGTTGATGACCTCGCTCGAAATGAACAACCATCCCAGGTGCTTGCTTTAACTTCGCGGTGTCATATGTGGTTGCATGTTACATATGGTGTCTAGCTTGTATTCGAAAGGCTGAAGTTGGTCTTTATTAAGATAAGGAAAGATATTTTTTACATGAACCACCATCCCGTGAGCACCATAAGACAAATAGCTAGTCATGGCACTGGCCGAGCCAGTGACAAGCCCAGTAAAGAGAGGCATCACCTGGAAGCCAACTAAAAAGCTGCGATGGTGGCAAAGCAGCCCGCCTCCCACCAGTCTCTCAGATCCTAGATGATCATGCTCATCACTCCAGCCGGATGTCTAGCTTGTATTGCTTCCAATTTGGTTAAATTGCATCTGCTTAGCTTACACATTATACCTTTGAATATGACATGCCTTTCTGTTTTTGGTACATACTAGTACATCTGTGTATTAACCATGTTCTTACATCAAACTAATGTTCTTGTGTATCCCTCATCAATCACTTATGATGAGGCAGTCAGGCAAGTGGATTACTCCTCATTTCAAGAATGCAGCGTCAGCCTCCCGGCATGATTCTCAAGAAACAGCAAGGCTAGATGAAGATAGTGGACATAGCTCTATAGTTGATTACCGCATTTTCTCTACACTTGCATCGCAGGTGCTTGCTCTAACTTGGCAGCATGATATGTGGTTGCATGTTGCATATGGTGTCTAGATTGTAATTCTTCCAATCTGGTTAAACTGCATGTGCTATTCTTCTTAGCTTATACATTATACCTGTTAATGTGACATGCCTTCCTGTATTTAGTACATATTACATCTGTCTATTAAGCATGTCCTCACATAAAACTATTGTTTTTTTGTATCCCGCATAAATCAATATGACGAGACACCTTCAGTATATGCAATGTGATATTAGTTGCATCTTTGATATGATTTATAGCATGCGCTGCTTCTAATTTGTTGAATTGCCATTTATGATGGGACAC
The DNA here is from genome assembly GCF_018294505.1 of Triticum aestivum. Classification (NCBI taxonomy): domain Eukaryota; kingdom Viridiplantae; phylum Streptophyta; class Magnoliopsida; order Poales; family Poaceae; genus Triticum; species Triticum aestivum. The sequence continues at coordinate 161,380,569 of NC_057809.1, forward strand.
TTTTAACTTGGCAGAGTCATATTGGTTGCATCTTTCACGTGGTGTCTAGCTTGCATTGCTTCTTATTTGGTGAAATGGTTCCTGCTTCGTTTACACAAACAGTTGTGAATATGCCATGCCGTCCTGTTTTTCGTATTATTCCATCCTGGAATCATGTGTTTGCCTTACATCAAAGTAGGGATTGTCAGTATCATGCACGAATGAGTTCTGAAGAGTGAATTTTATTGCTTTTTCTTGTCGGTTTTACTTGACAATTCAAAATCAATAAAGCGGAAGGAAGTTAGCAAGGCAGTGGAAGAAGGTGCTCCTTCCAAATGGAGGACCTCTACAGATTCTACTCCTCCATCCCCCCAAGATGATTTCCAAGACAACACATGCATAGACACTCAACGTAGTTGTGTTGGTGATGAGCACGTCTCCCCTAGTGCACCATCACAGGTGCTCCCTCTCACTTGGCACTATTATATGTGGTTGCATGTTATGTATGATGTCTAGCTTGTATTGCTTCTAATTTTGTTGAATTTCATCTACTTACTTTACACATTATACTTGTGACTAAGACATGTGTTCCTGTTTCTAGAACATACAATATCTGTCTATCACACCATGTTCTTATATCAAAGTACATTTGTTCTAAAGAACTAAATTGTTATTCGTTTTTCTTGTCGGCTTGGCTTAACATGGCACAGAGAAAGAGGAAGCAAGACAGAACGACAGGGAAAGGGAAGCGGAACAATCCGGCAGATTCTGCTGGTATTGATGGTGCAATAGAAGGTCAAAGTCTAGCGGAAAATTGTACCAACAGGGTATCCCATTGTCAGGACCCCGACTCAATGCCACATCGATCTAGCATGTAACACCTCATATCACTTTGCGGCCTCACGCACGGTATTCCCACGGGTGTCGCCTTACCTCAGCCCGGGACCGTTTGCGCCTTTTGGCACACGTATATGACAGTGTCGCTAGCATCCATATGATAAGGAGCCCGGGCTGACATGGCTAGTCATAAACCCGAAGTGGCACAGACTTACAGGGACAGGCATCCATGACCCAGCATCGAACGTGTCGGTCATCAGCGAGTGAAACCAGGCTGTGGCACTGGGCTAGCAGGACTCCGGTGAACCGGGCTGTAGCGGGCTAACAGGACTCCGGTATTCATCGCGTGACATTTCCCCGAAGGGACAGACACAGGAACGAAGAAGGACACATGCCGGCCAGCCTAAGTGTTCCGGAGCAGTAGCAAGCTACCATGGCTCGGTGGAAACACTAGGAGACATTTCCCCGTAAGAGAGGCTACTAAATATAAACAACTAGATGGTCAGATCCCACACATACCAAGCATTTCAATAACATACACACAATATGCTCGATATGTGCAACTACAACATGGCATCACAACATGACTCTACGACTCAAGTAATTTATTCAATAGGCTCCGAGGAGCGAGATATTACAAACAGGGGTCTCACGACCCAACATTCAGAGCATACAAGTCAAAGCACAAGCGGAAGCTATCATGTCTGAGTACAGACATCTATAAATGAAAAAGGCTGAGAAGCCTGACTATCTATCAGATCCTGCCGAGGGCACAAGATCGTAGCTGAGGTAACAAGCTAAACGTCGAAGTCCACGCGAAACTACTAGTGAGACCGAAGTCTCTCTGCAAAAACATAAATAGGCAAACGTGAGTACAAATGTACCCAGCAAGACTTACATCAGAACTATCTACATATGCATCATTATCAACAAAGGGGATGGTGGGGTTTAACTGCAGCAAGCCAGCTTTGACTCGGTGGCTATCCTAAACTACGACTGCAAGCAACTCTTTTGAGGTGGCGCACACGAGTCCACATATTCACCATATCAATACACCACTATGGATCCGCTCCCGTCTCCCTACGAGAACGCCATCCATAGCACTCACGCTTATCTTGCGTATTTTAGAGTATCCACTTTCACTTGTCTATGAACTGATATAAGCAACCCAGAAGTCCTTTTCCGCGGACACGGCTATTCGAATAGATGATGTTAACCCTGCAGGGGTGTACTTCTTCACACACGCTCTCACCACTTACCGCCGTTTACACGACATGTACTCGGCAACCTTCAAGCGGAAGCCCAACGTGGGTGTCGGCCACGGCCTGCCTAAACACTCGAGTCTCTAGTCCAGGTTTATCGCCTATTCGGGTTCCATCCATGAGGAGATCCGGCCGGAGTTTCGCTCACAGCCCCAAACGATGTGTACAGGGTTCCGTGACACCAAACGGGTGCCCGGTTTACCCGGCCACGTGCCTACCGCATCACAGCCCACCCCTACGGTCAGTGCTGCGCACGGCCTCCAGCATACTACAAACACCAGAAACTACTTGCAACTCCTGGACAGAGGACAAGGGTGATCAAGAAGCCGAGAGGGTCCATTGGTTTCGGGCCCAATGCGTGGTAGTAGCTGAATCATGGATCACAAACACAGAACTCAGTTCCTGAGGGCGGCTGCAATGAGACAACCCACCATGTACTCCTACATGGCCTCTCACCGCTACCTTTACCAAATCGTGTTCACACACTTAGCTCACACACAGTAGGACATGTTCACACACCTCTGATTCATCCCCGATGAATCAGACCTGACTCAACTCTAAGCAGTAGCAGGCATGACAAACAAGCATGAATGAGTAGGCACAACAGGGCTCAAACAACTCCTACTCATGCTAGTGGGTTTCATCTATTTACTGTGGCAATGACAGGTCATGCAAAGGATAAAGGGGTTCAGCTACCGCAGCAAGTAACAGATAAATCGGTGTTGTCCTAATGCATTAAAAGAGAGCAGGAGCGAGAGAGTAGGATTGTATCAGAATGAACAAGGGGGTTTTGCTTGCCTGGCACTTCTGAAGATAACATTGAGTCTCCATCAGTGTCAACGATCACATCATCGATACAACGTCTATCGAGGGGGAACAACACCGGCAAACAGAAGGAAACACAATCAATGCAATGCACAATATGATGCATGCTATGACATGGCAACATGCTGGTGTTTTGAGCTAATGCAACTAGCAACAAGTTAAATGGGGTTGGTTTGAATACAAGATTCAAATTTAAACTCCATATGTGATTATTCAAATGCCATTTACTTCATTTGCCCTAAACAGTAGTGATAAGTTGTTCTAACATGCATGAAAATGGTACAGATGGATTCCTTGAATTTTTCTGATAATTTTTCATATATAAATTATTTAATTTGGAGTTACAGTTAATTTTCTATGATTTATTGAAGTTTAGGATATATTCTGGAATTATTAAATCATTTCCTAATTTATTTTAATTCCAGAAACAAATACTGCGTCAGCATGACGTATTGGTGACGTCAGCAGGTCAAAGGCGTCGACCAGGTCAAACCTGACCAGTGGGGTCCACTGGTCAGTGACCCAGTCAACTAACCAGGTTAGTTAGCCCTAACTAACTTAGTTAGCCGGGCGGGGCCCGCATGTCAGTGGCCTATCTAATTAGCTAGGTTAATTAGCGCTAACTAATCTAACACTAATCTAGCAGGCGCCTGGGCCCACACGTCAGGGGGTCAAACCCCGGGTCAAACCCGCCGGAGTTGACCCGCGGCTTGTCGCTGGCGGAGCCAGAGACGGCGGAGGGGGTCGGAAATCCTCCTCCGGCGACCAAAACAGCGGCAGCGATCATCTACGCGTAGCTGGCGCTCAGCCGCATCCATCTAGGCAAGCGGGAGGGGCTGAGGTCGAACGGGCTCGCCGGAATCGAGCTCGCGGCGGCGGCCGGAGCTCGGGGTTGGTGCGGGTTGGCGCTAGGGGGCACGGCAGGTCGCACGGGTGGGCGCGCTCGGCTCCTGGAAGGGTACTGAGCACGTTGCCATGCTCGGGAGTTAGCTACGGTGGCTCTAGCACCGTCTGCGACATTGCCGGCGGCGAGGAACTGTCGGCTCCGACAGTCGGGGCGGTTAGAAGGCACGGACGGGCACGGGGAGAGAGGGGAAATGGACAGGGGCTCACGAGGGGTCGGGAGAGAAGCTCGGTGGGCTCGGGGAAGCCTCTGCAACGGCGAATTGACGACGGCGATCTCCGGGCACCGGAGATGAAGACGACGACGCTCCGGTCGACTGCGGCCTCCTCTGGTCGCGTGTGTCGCGTGTGTAGCTCCACGGGGTCAGGGAGGAGCTCAGGGATGCATAGTGGGAGCGAGGGGGTGGCTGTGGCCCCGGTAAACGGCGTCGGCGGCGATGGGCTCCGCTCGGGCGCGTGAGGGAGAGAGAGCA
>NC_057809.1:161384975-161393034 GCF_018294505.1 Triticum aestivum
AGGTAAGCAGGAGGTGGCCGGAGCTCTTCGGGCGCGCGCCACGCCTCGCCTCTGCCTACTGGCAGAGGAAGAAGAGGACAAGGGGGGGAGGAGGTGGGCTGGGTCGGCCAGATGGAGCTGGGCCAGCTCTGGTGGGCTGCACGGGTAAGGCCAGGTAACTTTCTGCTCTGTTTTATTTAATTCTGTTCTGTTTTCTTTTATTTAATTCTTTTGCCACTGTTTGAATTTTTAAAATAATTCAAACAATGCCAAAAACTCCTCTGAATATTTTTATTTTGTTAGATGGACTTTTCCAAAAGCTTATAAAATATTTCAGGGGTATTTGAAATTATATTCTAATTATATGAATATAATTCAAATTCAAATAGCTAATGATTTAAATTCAAAGTCCCAAAATAAATCCTTTTAAAATGTTCATTATTTTTGGTTTGGATCAAAGCCCTTGCCAAAAATATTAAACATCTGAGAAGAGCATTTTGGAGCAATGAATGAGATTTCTAGGGTTTTTGCCCCTCTTTTATTTAAGTTTTTGAGGCTTCCAAAATTCCCTCAGTTCAAATTTTCAGAAATTAAACATGATGCACACATGAGCTAGCCTAGAGCATTACCAGAAGCTAGGGATGTGACAACTCACCCCCACTAAACAAGAATCTCGTCTCGAGATTCAAGCGTAGGGTAGGATGAAAGGGAAACGCGAACTAGTACAATCTTCACGATCCAGGTTGCACTTCAAATGAACATTGATTTGAACACCATCTTTGTCTTGTCGTCTTGCTCTGAGAAATCCTGTCAACATGACATGGAGGGAAGAAGGAGACTCTAGAAGGGTCGATCTCCTCGAAGATCGAACAACTCAGGATTAACTCACGGAATGAGACATAGAACCCTCTCTCGGGTTGAGACACGAGATACACATCAAGAGGGGTGGAAAGAAGCGGATGACGAAGGTTCACTAGGTAGACAACAATTTCACGCTTAAGAAGGTGGTAATCGATTGTCAACGTAGCGAGGAGTTGAGTTGCCATGAAACCACAACGAGACACCTTCGGAACCGTGACTCGTAGAGATATTCCCTTAAGTGGCAAAAAGAATTACTTTTGATTCAGAGATCATTGAAACTCTTTAAACCAGCCTAAGACAATTCTCGAGCGATCGTTTGGAGGGGGTCGGTAGAATGGCATACTCAAACTTGGATGATGTGGATTACCTTGTTGAAGACAACGTAATGGATGATTTTTGCTTATCACCGGAAATGGAAGGGACCCATGGTAGAATGACACATTGGCGGTGCAAGCTGGGAACAAAATGCAAATGCTGGGAATGATTCTAGTAACTGGGGAGAGGCTCAACAATAGAGAGTTATTCCACTATTGGAATGGTTATAGCATAACCGAGGAAGTTGAGAGCAACCTAGTTAGTGTCGACGGTAACACCTAACGCTTGTGCGTGCTCTCAAGAACTTGAGCATTTCCATATTCATCAAGATTTTACCAATATCCGTGTCAAGGATTCTGGCAACACAACTTACTACCATGATGAATGAGGAAGGATGACGCAGATGCAAAGGAAGATAACACTTTCTCAGATTTCACCTTAGCGAGGCCAAGGAAACAAAATCTGGACGATCGACCGAGAGACATTTAGCACTCCGCTTCTAATGTTCTCCTTGATGTGCTAGTGTAACCCATTCATAGAAATGGTTTGATATCTAGAACATCAAGTAAAAAGGTCGGACTTCGGGAGCACAAGAATCCATAAGGAACAACTAGGGAGGTAAATCCTACGAAATCCTTATGGGGAGGTGGCCAACTTCCTCAATCAAGATACTACAATAATAGGTCTACCGGATGGGTGTGTTGGCCACGACATCCACCTTACCGGTTATCGAGAGACCAATATTATAGTTCTTGGGAAATGTTCCAACCATCATATCTGCCTGAGATTCAGATCTGGTTGGTGTTAGGATATTCCAGACTCATCGAGTCTAGGAAGAAAAATGAAAGTTTGCAACACAATTCGATGAGATGACGTTGCGAGATTCTCGGGAAATGAACTACGATAGCAAGCTCCAAACATGAGCTGGTTCTGCTACAAACATGTGAACACGCTGTCCTAGACAAACATTATCACATGGTAGTCTTACAATAAAACACTACCGAGTTCAGGTGGGGAATCATAATCGAGGATATTGAAGTCTTGTGCATGACCTAGGATTAGCACATCAACTCCTTTTCCGTGAACAAATCAATCAGTGGCTTGGTGTGCTAGGATATACATATGGAATGGAGGTTGCAAGTCTCCGAACCACAGAATACTTCGCACGTATGCATGACTGATTTGGGATGATTCCAAAGGAAACAACATTGACTTTCTCGAGTCCACGGCGGCAACTTGCATCCAATGCACATGGACTGGAGGAAGTCACTTCTTACATCCGAACATTTGCTCCATGAACTAGCATGAAGAAATGCTTTCAAAAGTTTCCAACACTAGCTTAATGTTCAGCAAAATTATGAAGAAGACAAGGATGTTGTCAATGGGTACAACAACAATTCATCTGGGTTTCCTTTTATAAGGAATTCCATAGTTAAGTGAACAAGTGATAGCATTGGTCAGACCCAAAAGATATAATGGTGTATGCTCGAGGGATCAACCACGAGTAAGACAACATTACGAATATCGTTGGTTCTGGTCTGATTGGATGATAGCCCATACTCAATCAAAGGTTTGGGTAAGATAATAGATCCAACAATTGTTCACAAGGACCAATTGATGAAGATATCATCTTTCTTCAACACACACACACACAAAAGATATCCCTTAACATGAACTAAGTCGGACAAGCTTTTATCTTCCAACTCTCCAAGTTGTTGTTTAGCTTATCCAACTAGCTCAGGGTATCCAACACGGATTCTTGGAGAAGGGGTGGTTTACAGGAATAAACCAACTTGATCACGAACTCAACATAGCGGTCAGGTGACAACCTGGTAATACTTCTGAGAAGATATTCAGAAAATCACGAACCACCGGTATGTTACTAAGCTCGAGAACAATCTTGCTTTTCAGGGCAAGACGATATGATCAATAGAGCAAGGATTTGAAATAATCCTAACTCATCGATCGAGGAGTGAACCAGGAGAATGGACTAGGTAGCATGATCAGTCTTAGAATGATGATTCACTAACCAACATGCTAAGCATGAAATTATTATCCTTTAACTACCCAGCAACAAGGTTGCTAGGCGTATTGATTTCACACATCACGATTCACTTGTCGACATTCCGGTTATAACCACACGGAACCGAGGAATGAGTAATGATGGTGAGAAGTATCACTACGTCAAAATTCATGAGAGTTGGTGCAGTTCTCATGACAATTCTGACATAAAGGGGGTAATGCTCCAAGGTAGAACAGAACCAAAAGCTGGGTTGGCATTTTGATCTGCGGAGCACAATTGCTTTGACCCAATCCTAGATATGGAAGAGGTACTGGAGTTTGTTTCTCCTAGTCATTCTGCGATAGAATGGCTTGACGGACCACAAGAGTAATAGGCATCGATAAACGAACGCACGCATACTCTTGACTATCAATTGATAGACGAGGGTCAGAATGCAACTAAAGAGAACAACTCAAAGGAACATATAATTTTCTGAGTTGTGGATGCATAGATTAGTATGTCGAACCAAGTTCAACATATTTCTTCCGGATAACCCATGCAGAAAGGTAGAACTGGCAGAGTCACGATTTATGAATGGAGAACTCCTCAAGAATAATCCTGTTGTGATATTTCAGTTCAACGAGGAACTTCTGCCATAAGTAGTTCATGGTATTTGGAAGAAGAAGATACCACGGACTTCAAGGACTATCGCAAAGGTTACTAATATCCTAAAGGCGCTAGCAATTACTATCAACATGAAGTAGGTAGAGTGAATCTCGGGTTCAAGAACCCAGGAACAGAATACCTATTACTAAGTAGCATCACGGGATGCTTTCGAGAATAAAAGCCAGAATCATCATACTGGGGATCACAAAACATTGCTAGATTACTAGGTGACTCCCTAAACACCTAGGGCCATAATAGTAACTCCAACATAATGTCAAGGCAATAGAATACCTCAACTCAACAATTAGTGTGATTGAGCTGGCATAAAGAAACATCGAAACCAGAGGGAAAGGATTTTGCAAATGCATCAGACTATTTAGAAACCTGGGATGACTCGGACAGCATAACGGCTGTAAATGCTCAGAAAAGATTTGAGACATTCACAAAAATGGTGGCATAACCACTCAGAAGCACAATATCAAGGTCTCAAGATCAACAATAACCATACAAAAGTAGTAGGAACTGAAACGAGACTTAAGTCCAACAATCTATAAGTCTACGGATTAGTAACACGTGATCCTGATGGAAAGAAGAGATAGCCTAGTTCTTAATCCCTGTAGAAGAGAAGATGATGACTCAGATCAGAAGGCCATGAGGTATAAGGAGTAAAAAGAGCCTTACGTTCCATCCCACAATCAATTCCCTTATATAACTAAAGAATTTCTAGACTCAACTTCGACCAGTTTGGCTTGGTAATCCTACAGGCAGTCAAGCTCTGATACCAACGCTGTCAGGACCCCGACTCAATGCCACATCGATCTAGCATGTAACACCTCATATCACTTTGCGGCCTCACGCATGGTATTCCCACGGGTGTCGCCTTACCTCAGCCCGGGACCGTTTGCGCCTTTTGGCACACGTATATGACAGTGTCGCTAGCATCCATATGATAAGGAGCCCGGGCTGACATGGCTAGTCATAAACCCGAAGTGGCACAGACTTACAGGGACAGGCATCCATGACCCAGCATCGAACGTGTCGGTCATCAGCGAGTGAAACCAGGCTGTAGCACTGGGCTAGCAGGACTCCGGTGAACCGGGCTGTAGCGGGCTAACAGGACTCCGGTATTCATCGCGTGACATTTCCCTGAAGGGACAGACACAGGAACGAAGAAGGACACATGCCGGCCAGCCTAAGTGTTCCGGAGCAGTAGCAAGCTACCATGGCTCGGTGGAAACACTAGGAGACATTTCCCCGTAAGAGAGGCTACTAAAGATAAACAACTAGATGGTCAGATCCCACACATACCAAGCATTTCAATAACATACACACAATATGCTCGATATGTGCAACTACAACATGGCATCACAACATGACTCTACGACTCAAGTAATTTATTCAATAGGCTCCGAGGAGCGAGATATTACAAACAGGGGTCTCACGACCCAACATTCAGAGCATACAAGTCAAAGCACAAGCGGAAGCTATCATGTCTGAGTACAGACATCTATAAATGAAAAAGGCTGAGAAGCCTGACTATCTATCAGATCCTGCCGAGGGCACAAGATCGTAGCTGAGGTAACAAGCTAAACGTCGAAGTCCACGCGAAACTACTAGTGAGACCGAAGTCTCTCTGCAAAAACATAAATAGGCAAACGTGAGTACAAATGTACCCAGCAAGACTTACATCAGAACTATCTACATATGCATCATTATCAACAAAGGGGATGGTGGGGTTTAACTGCAGCAAGCCAGCTTTGACTCGGTGGCTATCCTAAACTACGACTGCAAGCAACTCTTTTGAGGTGGCGCACACGAGTCCACATATTCACCATATCAATACACCACTATGGATTTGCTCCCGTCTCCCTACGAGAACGCCATCCATAGCACTCACGCTTATCTTGCATATTTTAGAGTATCCACTTTCACTTGTCTATGAACTGATATAAGCAACCCAGAAGTCCTTTTCCGCGGACACGGCTATTCGAATAGATGATGTTAACCCTGCAGGGGTGTACTTCTTCACACACGCTCTCACCACTTACCGCCGTTTACACGACATGTACTCGGCAACCTTCAAGCGGAAGCCCAACGTGGGTGTCGGCCACGGCCTGCCTAAACACTCGAGTCTCTAGTCCAGGTTTATCGCCTATTCGGGTTCCATCCATGAGGAGATCCGGCCGGAGTTTCGCTCACAGCCCCAAACGATGTGTACAGGGTTCCGTGACACCAAACGGGTGCCCGGTTTACCCGGCCACGTGCCTACCGCATCACAGCCCACCCCTACGGTCAGCGCTGCGCACGGCCTCCAGCATACTACAAACACCAGAAACTACTTGCAACTCCTGGACAGAGGACAAGGGTGATGAAGAAGCCGAGAGGGTCCATTGGTTTCGGGCCCAATGCGTGGTAGTAGCTGAATCATGGATCACAAACACAGAACTCAGTTCCTGAGGGCGGCTGCAATGAGACAACCCACCATGTACTCCTACATGGCCTCTCACCGCTACCTTTACCAAATCGTGTTCACACACTTAGCTCACACACAGTAGGACATGTTCACACACCTCTGATTCATCCCCGATGAATCAGACCTGACTCAACTCTAAGCAGTAGCAGGCATGACAAACAAGCATGAATGAGTAGGCACAACAGGGCTCAAACAACTCCTACTCATGCTAGTGGGTTTCATCTATTTACTGTGGCAATGACAGGTCATGCAAAGGATAAAGGGGTTCAGCTACCGCAGCAAGTAACAGATAAATCGGTGTTGTCCTAATGCATTAAAAGAGAGCAGGAGCGAGAGAGTAGGATTGTATCGGAATGAACAAGGGGGTTTTGCTTGCCTGGCACTTCTGAAGATAACATTGAGTCTCCATCAGTGTCAACGATCACATCATCGATACAACGTCTATCGAGGGGGAACAACACCGGCAAACAGAAGGAAACACAATCAATGCAATGCACAATATGATGCATGCTATGACATGGCAACATGCTGGTGTTTTGAGCTAATGCAACTAGCAACAAGTTAAATGGGGTTGGTTTGAATACAAGATTCAAATTTAAACTCCATATGTGATTATTCAAATGCCATTTACTTCATTTGCCCTAAACAGTAGTGATAAGTTGTTCTAACATGCATGAAAATGGTACAGATGGATTCCTTGAATTTTTCTGATAATTTTTCATATATAAATTATTTAATTTGGAGTTACGGTTAATTTTCTATGATTTATTGAAGTTTAGGATATATTCTGGAATTATTAAATCATTTCCTAATTTATTTTAATTCCAGAAACAAATACTGCGTCAGCATGACGTATTGGTGACGTCAGCAGGTCAAAGGCGTCGACCAGGTCAAACCTGACCAGTGGGGTCCACTGGTCAGTGACCCAGTCAACTAACCAGGTTAGTTAGCCCTAACTAACTTAGTTAGCCGGGCGGGGCCCGCATGTCAGTGGCCTATCTAATTAGCTAGGTTAATTAGCGCTAACTAATCTAACACTAATCTAGCAGGCGCCTGGGCCCACACGTCAGGGGGTCAAACCCCGGGTCAAACCCGCCGGAGTTGACCCGCGGCTTGTCGCCGGCGGAGCCAGAGACGGCGGAGGGGGTCGGAAATCCTCCTCCGGCGACCAAAACAGCGGCAGCGATCATCTACGCGTAGCTGGCGCTCAGCCGCATCCATCTAGGCAAGCGGGAGGGGCTGAGGTCGAACGGGCTCGCCGGAATCGAGCTCGCGGCGGCGGCCGGAGCTCGGGGTTGGTGTGGGTTGGCGCTAGGGGGCACGGCAGGTCGCACGGGTGGGCGCGCTCGGCTCCTGGAAGGGTACTGAGCACGTTGCCGTGCTCGGGAGTTAGCTACGGTGGCTCTAGCACCGTCTGCGACATTGCCGGCGGCGAGGAACTGTCGGCTCCGACAGTCGGGGCGGTTAGAAGGCACGGACGGGCACGGGGAGAGAGGGGAAATGGACAGGGGCTCACGAGGGGTCGGGAGAGAAGCTCGCTGGGCTCGGGGAAGCCTCTGCAACGGCGAATTGACGACGGCGATCTCCGGGCACCGGAGATGAAGACGACGACGCTCCGGTCGACTGCGGCCTCCTCTGGTCGCGTGCGTCGCGTGTGTAGCTCCACGGGGTCAGGGCGGAGCTCAAGGATGCATAGTGGGAGCGAGGGGGTGGCTGTGGCCCCGGTAAACGGCGTCGGCGGCGATGGGCTCCGCTCGGGCGCG
>NC_057809.1:161393422-161395460 GCF_018294505.1 Triticum aestivum
AGGTAAGCAGGAGGTGGCCGGAGCTCTTCGGGCGCGCGCCACGCCTCGCCTCTGCCTACTGGCAGAGGAAGAAGAGGACAAGGGGGGGAGGAGGTGGGCTGGGTCGGCCAGATGGAGCTGGGCCAGCTCTGGTGGGCTGCACGGGTAAGGCCAGGTAACTTTCTGCTCTGTTTTATTTAATTCTGTTCTGTTTTCTTTTATTTAATTCTTTTGCCACAGTTTGAATTTTTAAAATAATTCAAACAATGCCAAAAACTCCTCTGAATATTTTTATTTTGCTAGATGGACTTTTCCAAAAGCTTATAAAATATTTCAGGGGTATTTGAAATTATATTCTAATTATATGAATATAATTCAAATTCAAATAGCTAATGATTTAAATTCAAAGTCCCAAAATAAATCCTTTTAAAATGTTCATTATTTTTGGTTTGGATCAAAGCCCTTGCCAAAAATATTAAACATCTGAGAAGAGCATTTTGGAGCAATGAATGAGATTTCTAGGGTTTTTGCCCCTCTTTTATTTAAGTTTTTGAGGCTTCCAAAATTCCCTCAGTTCAAATTTTCAGAAATTAAACATGATGCACACATGAGCTAGCCTAGAGCATTACCAGAAGCTAGGGATGTGACACCCATGCTACACGAGCTGCAGAACAAGCCAAACAGAAACAAATAGCTGCCACCAAACAAGCAAAGACAACCCTAGTTGTTGCAACACCTTCCACATTACCACCAGCTGCATGATTTACTCGTTGGTCAACTCAGCTAGCAACATGTTCCCAAGCTCCCTTGCCACCTGACACTACTTCCGAAGCACTCTTGACACAAGATGAGTTGGCAAGATCAGATGAACTTTGTGAGCTTCAACAGCAAGAAGGTAGTTGCTGGAGTCAAGTTACAGTTGCATGCTTCTTTATATGTAGTCTCACAGTTTGATGTACACTAACACTTCCTATGTTTTTTGTTGGACTAGCACCTAGGCGCAAGAGGAAACAAACATCAGGGATAATACTCGATAGGTTAACTAAATCAAGAGGAGGAAGAATGGAGATCCATTTTGAGGCAGGTTTTAAAAGGCCACGTGATGCTACAGAGTCAGCCAAGTTAGTATCAGAGATAGCGGTTGCTATTAGGTGTCATGTACGTATCCTCCCAACATGCATTCAGTACAGGAATGACAATGACGAAACCCAGTTCAACACCTTCCTCGACCATTTATATGTAAGTATGGTTATGTATGGAAACTAGTAATATCGTCTTGCTCTGTCCAATACTTTCTAGGTTGCTGATAATGAGACTCCCATAATTTTCAACAGATGAGGTTCAAGTTGGATAGCCAAGATGATGCAACCAGACAAGCTTGCAACCATGTTTTCAAGTCTTCTCTGCGACAATATCGGTATAACTTGAGGAAAACTCACTTTGAAGGCAAGGCTAACAGTGAACTTGCCCAAACATCTCAAGTGGAAAATATATCTGATGAAGACTGGAGAGGCCTCGTTAAACACTGGTCCGATCCGAAGTATCACGTACATTATATATGTGTGTGTGATCAGATCACATGTTGAAGTCCTATTTACGCATGTGCCACACAAATCTATCTTCTTGTAGGTGAACTGTGCAAAGAACAAGGCCAACCTACAAAAGTGAAATTCCAACAGACGACAAGATCTCGTAGCTATATTGCACACTGCGAGGCTCTTGTAATTAGCTGCCATTTCACTCTTTTAGTTGTACCATATTATCATATCTATATTGACTTGTTCCAAATGCAGAGGAAAGCCCGCTGTCGGTGTCAAAACCAACGGATCTCGGGTAGGGGATCCCGAACTGTGCATCTAGGATCGATGGTAACAGGAGACAGGGGACATGATGTTTACCCAGGTTCAGGCCCTCTCTATGGAGGTAATACCCTACTTCCTACTTGATTGATCTTGATGAATATGAGTATTACAAGAGTTTATCTACCACGAGATCATAATGACTAAACCCTAGAAGTCTAGCATGTATGACTATGGTAATGTGTATATATCCTTTCCGG
>NC_057809.1:161395678-161408994 GCF_018294505.1 Triticum aestivum
CATAGTTGATCGCCAAGCTTGCCTTCCACGCCAAGTAGAGTCCAATCCGGACACGGGTGCAGTCTTCGGCCTTCATGTCTTCACAGCCCATCAGTCCAGCCCATGGATAACAGGCCGGATGCCCGAGGACCCCTTAGTCCAGGACTCCCTCAGTAGCCCCCGAACCAGTCTTCAATAGCGAGGTGTTCGGCACACATATTGTCTTTGGCATTGCAAGGCGGGTTCCTCCTTCGATGATCTCCAAGTAATGTATTCGGCCATTGATCCAATGTCGCCTCCTTGGCTTCTGCACGTTTAAATAATCTCCGTCCTCCACGTGTCGAGCGAATGTGGAAAGTCAGGGTATTTTTGTGAATAACACCCCGTCTACGCAAGGAAGAGCGCCTATTTAAAGAGATTGGATCCTAGATCCATTCAGCGCTACGTAGAAGAAATCCCCAGAGACCGCTTAGGAGAAACCATTCCAGCATGGCTAGTGTTCCCAGCTCCTCCGCTCGTCCCGACCCAGAGAAAGGCGAGTGGGAGAGGTGTTCTGTGTCTCATAGCCAATTGACGAAGTTGCAAATGCAGGGATTCCTTCCCCCTGCAGATCTAGTCCCTGTTCGGACGGGGCTAGATTCCTTCAATGAGGGGACTCGGGCAGAGGATTTCCCCAACCCGTCCGGGGGAGAGCGAGTGTGTTTTGTCCCCTACCTGCTTAGAGGCGTTGGATTTCCAATCCATCTGTTCCTCCGAGGGCTTCTGGAGTACTACGGCCTCCAGCTGCACAACTTCACTCCGGCCTCTATTCTGCACATTGCGGGTTATGTCGCTTTGTGCGAACTATTCCTGGGCGTCAAGGCTCATTCCGAGTTGTGGAGGAAGTTGTTCTATCTCGTCCCGCGCAATCATGAAGGGTCAATATTTGAACTGGGCGAAGCCGAAGTATGGCGCGTCACCGATACCGGATATCCATCCGGCACTCCAAGGAAGGCACCTAATGAATGTACCTCTGAGTGGTTCTATATTGAGGACGTTGTGCTTCCCGACCTGGTTCGAAAGGGTCTTCCTGAATTTGCGGGCGTCCCGCTGAAGAAACGCCACAGTTGGCGTCCTTGGAGCCTTGAAGAGGAAGACGGCGCGGAGGTTCATCGGTGATGAGCAAGATAAAAGAGCTCGCTCAGTCCGGGCTCACAGTAATCGAGGTTATGGCGATCTCCATAGCGCGAGGGGTTTAGTCGCTCCAATACAAAGGGCTTCCAATGTGGCACTACAATAGGGAGGATGACGCCTCTCGTTGCGGCCGGAAAGGTCCGGATACCCCTGCCGCTTTGGCTAAGATATTAGCCGAACTGTTCAAAGGGGAGGAAAAGGAATTTCTTCACATCAAACTCAGAGACGGGTACTCTATGTATAACCCTCCCAGTTGGGTACGGCCCAACCCCTCTGTTTTTACTCCTTCCATCTCCGAATTGCCCTTGATAAATTTCTAGTTTGTTTGCTTATGACAGCACTGGCGAAAGGTCACCGAGGGATTTCATAGTCCCTCCCCGCAGTCGGAGGACCACAACCGGGAGCTTGATCCCGGGTTCAAAGAGGATCCGGATATATTTGTGGTGCTCGCGGAGGGGGTATTTTACCAGACGAGCTATGATGGCACAGAAGTGGCCATCATCACCGACTACCCTGGTCTCCTTCCTGCTTCACAGGTAAGTAATCAAGAAACACCTTCTTTGAAAGGGTGCTCTTACTCTGCCTCACCCGCCACATTATCGCGTGTTCTACAGGGGAGGCGTTCGACGATACCGAGGAATCGGTTCCTGCGTCGGGCAGGCCTTCGAAGAGGAGGGCCGGTGAAGGCACCGTCGGGCCTTCATCGAGGAGGTACGGATGAATATATTTTTCAATGCCCGTATCCAACTGTGACCTATGCGCCTGTTTGATTACAGGAAAAAGGTTCCCGAACTGTGTTCGGGGGTCCGACCGGCCGCGCTCCCAACAACCAAGATTTAGATCCAGTCGGGGAGACGGGGGCCGATGTAGGAACAAGGCCGGACTGCCCTTCGGCCGAGGGTTCGGACAATATGTCTGTTACCAACTTGGAAGTAGAGAGCGCCATGAATCATCGGCGCTGCAGGGCTGTTTTACGAGACTCGGAGTTCTCGAACGAGGCACTTAATACCTTTAGCTTAGGAGACGCATACATCTGAGCTGCTCGAGACGGGCTTAGAAAAGCCACGAGGCAATATCTGACAGATGTGCAGGTAAGTTTTCTTTGTCAAAAAAGGATAGCCATATACCCGTAGGCCCCGAGACTGAAAGCAGTTGGCACAACTGATTTAAGGATCGTTGAACAACCAGATCCTCGCAGAGAAGAATGGTCTGCTAGCCCAAGAGCTGGAGAAGTGTCGGGCGCAGCTAAAAGCTACTACCGCCGAACTGGGAGACTTGAAGAAGTTGTCCTCTGGTATTGTTCCCTTCCACCAAGGAACAAAAATTGTGTACCCACTGCACTAATGTTGCTGCTGATTTCGCATAATAGGGTCGTCTGATCAACTTGAAGAGAAGCTGAAGGTCGCCCAAGAGGTAGAGAAAGAGGCGAAAAGGCAACACGCCACAGGCGAGTGTGTGCAGACCCGCGTCAGAGATGAGAAAAACAAGCTACAGGATTCCAACACTGCATTGGGTGAAGAGTTGAAAGATGTTCGAGCCCAGCTAGCCGCTTCCGTCAAGGAGAACAAAGAACTGCGGTGCAGTATCTTTAGTATGTGTCCGAACTATTTGTGGATTAGCTCAGAGATAAATGGGAATGATATAGTCATGTTTGCAGGCGTACTGACGGGCCGTCCTGAAGAGGAGGTGTCCAGATCATCAACTGATCTGCTGCGGAGGCTGCCACAAGTGCATGAGCATGCTCGGCTAGCCATGCGGAGTGTGGCTAAGGCCTTATGGTTGTCCGACTCCCCTCCAGAAAGTATGGTGGAGCTTGTAGAGCTGTTCAAGGGAGTGCGGCAGTGTATGTGGCTATGGAAGATATCGGCATGTCGAGAGGGTGCGCGGGAAGCATGGGTGTCACATCCCTAGTTTTACCCTAGCCATGGACTAGCTTGGTTGCTGCATCATGTTTAAATTCAAATGAAATTTGAAATAGGGATTGCCTAAACCCTAGTACCAATGGAAATCAAATAGGTTTAACCCAAAAATATTTTCAGTGATCCAAATGGCTTCCAAAAATGTTCATCATTTCTGGAAAATGCTTGAAACCATAACCAGAGGGTTGCACATTTTTTTCCATGACATATTTGGTCACTGAATAAAATCATATGTACTTTGCTTTTGGGCATTTAAATGCTAGTAAATATCTTAAATGCCCAAATAATCCTAAAAATAAGTGTGGGCTGTTGGAAATAATCTAAACAGAGCCCCTGATTATTTTCTGGATTTTTAGAGATGCCTAAGTATTTTTTAATAAAGCCTCACAGTTACAGAAAAATAGAAAACAGTAATTAAAATAAAAGACACAGAGAGAGAAGGGAATCACCTGGGCCACTTACCTGGCGGCCCATCTGCACTGGCCCAGCTGACTGGCGCTGCCAGTCGTCGTCTCCACCGCGCCAGAGGGCGCCGAGCGTGTGCTCGCCGTGTGCACACACGCGCCCGTGCCACCTCCTGCCTGCTAGCTTGCGTGGCACCGCGGACAGACCCGCGAGAGCCGTCTGGATCGCTCCGACGCCCCGCCACTCTCTCCCCCGTCCTCACCCTCTCCCCTGGATCTCTCTCTCTCGCGCCCGACAGCTGCCGTCGCCGCCGCTCGCCACCACCGCGGCCACAGGGCCTCCCTCGCCCCCCCAACTAGCCCACCAGCTCCGCCACTCCATCCTCACCCTCCCCGCCATCTCACGCGACCGGAGAAGCCCCGAGGCGCCGCCCCGCCGTTCTTCCCCTCTTCGGACCCGCCGGTCGCCGTCGACGAATTCGTCGGCTCCGGGCCGTCCCCGACCTCGCCGAGCATCCCATCGCCATCGCTGTGAGCCTCCGCTGCCTCTCCTGTGCTCGCCCCCTCCGTTCTCGCCCCCTAGCCCCATCTCCCACCGAGCCCGAGAGCTCGTCGCCGCCGGGAACCCAGAGCACCTACCCACTCCTCCTCCCGTGCCCCAAAACGCCGTGTCCGAGCGTGCCCGAGCTCCGGCCGCCGCATAGCTCGCCGCCGGCGTCGATTCCGACCGCCCCGAGCTCAAGTCCCTCCACCAAGAGCCTCAGCCCATCCCCAGCTCCCCGTAGGTACCCTCCCCGACCCTTTTGGTGGCCGGAACAGCGAATTGCACTTGCGCCGCCGCGTCGGGCTCGCCGGCGGCTAAACGCCGGCGCCCGCTGACCCGCTGACCGGCGTGGGTTGACCCACTGCCCGGTTTGACCTCCCCCTCTCCCCACTGACCTGCGGGCCCCGCCCGGCTAATTAGGCTAGGATTAGTATTAACTAAATATTAGTTAGTTTAATAGACACTGACAGCAGGGCCCCACCTGTCATTGACACTAAACAGCTCTGGGTCACTGACCAGTGGACCCCACTGGTCAGGTTTGACCTGGACCAGCCCGTTGACCTGCTGACGTCATCATGACGTCAGGCTGATGCAGTAATTGTTTTCTGGAGTTTTAAATAAATCAGAAATGATTTATTAAATTTCAGAAAATAGCTAAAACTTCAATAAATCATAGAAAATTAACCGTAACTCCAAATGAAATAAATTATATATGAAAAATTATCAGAAAAATTCAAGGAATCCATCTGTACCATTTTCATGCATGTTAGAACAACTTATAGCTGCTGTTTAGCACAAATCAATTAAATGGCATTTGAATAATCACATATGGAGTTTAAATTTGAATCTTGTATTCAAACCAACTTCATTTAATCTGTTGCTAGTTGCATTAGCTCAAAACACATTCATTTTGCCATGTCATGATCATGCATCATATTGTGCATCGCATTGATTGTGTTCCCTTCTATGTTGCCGGTAATTGTCCCCTCTCGATAGACGTGATACCGACGATGTGATCGTTGACACTGATGAAGACTCAATGCTATCTTCAGAAGTGCCAGGCAAGCAAAACCCCCTTGTTCATTCCGATACAATCCCACTCTCTCGCTCCTGCTCTCTTTTACTGCATTAGGACAACATCGATTCATCTGTTACTTGCTGCGGTAGCTGAACCCTTTATCCTTTGCATGACCTGTCATTCCACAGTAAATAGATGAAACCCACTAGCATGAGTAGGAGTTGTTTGAGCCCTGTTGTGCCTACTCATTCATGCTTGTTTGTCATGCCTGCTATTGCCTAGAGTTGAGTCAGGTCTGATTCATCGGGGATGAATCAGAGGCGTGTGAACATGTCCTACTGTGTGTGAGCTAAGTGTGTGAACACGATTTGGTAAAGGTAGCGGTGAGAGGCCATGTAGGAGTACATGGTGGGTTGTCTCATTGCAGCCGTCCTCAGGAACTAAGTTCTGTGTTTGTGATCCATGATTCAGCTACTACCACGCATTGGGCCCGAAACCAATGGACCCTCTCGGCTTCTTAATCACCCTTGTCCTCTGTCCAGGAGTTGCAAGTAGTTTCTGGTGTTTGTAGTATGCTGGAGGCCGTGGACAGCGCTGACCGTAGGGGTGGGCTGTGATGCGGTAGGCACGTGGCCGGGTAAACCGGGCACCCGTTTGGTGTCACGGAACCCTGTTCACATCGTTTGGGGCTGTGAGCGAAACTCCGGCCGGATCTCCTCATGGATGGAACCCGAATAGGCGATAAACCTGGACTAGAGACTTAGGTGTTTAGGTAGGCCGTGGCCGACACCCACGTTGGGCTTCCGCTTGAAGGTTGCCGAGTACATGTCGTGTAAACGGCGGTAAGTGGTGAGAGCGTGTGTGAAGAAGTACACCCTTGCAGGGTTAATATGATCTATTCGAATAGCCGTGTCCGCGGAAAAGGACTTCTGGGTTGCTTATATCAGTTCATAGACAAGTGAAAGTGGATACCCTAAAATACGCAAGATAAGCGTGAGTGCTATGAATGGCGTTCTCGTAGGGAGACGGGAGCGGATCCATAGTGGTGTATTGATATGGTGAATATGTGGACTCGTGTGCGCCACCTCAAAAGTTACTCGCAGTCGTAGTTCAGGATAGCCACCGAGTCAAAGCTGGCTTGCTGCAGTCAAACTCCACCATCCCCTTTGTTGATAATAATGCATATGTAGATAGATCTGATGTAAGTCTTGCTGGGTACATTTGTACTCACGTTTGCCTATTTTATGTTTTTGCAGAGAGACTTCAGTCTCACTAGTTTTTCCGCGTGGTCTTCGACGTTTAGCTTGATACCTCAGCTACGATCTTGTGCCCTCGGCAGGATCTGATAGATAGTCAGGCTTCTCAGCCTTTTTCATTTATAGTTGTCTGTACTCAGACATGATAGCTTCCGCTTGTGCTTTGACTTGTATGCTCTGAGTGTTGGGTCATGAGACCCATGTTTGTAATATCTCGCTCCTCGGAGCCTATTGAATAAACTACTCGAGTCGTAGAGTCATTTTGTGATGCCATGTTGTATTGCACATATCGAGCATATTGTGTGTATGTTATTGAAATGCTTGGTATGTGTGGGATCTGACCATCTAGTTGTTTATCTTTAGTAGCCTCTCTTACGGGGAAATGTCTCCTAGTGTTTCCACCGAGCCATGGTAGCTTGCTACTGCTCTGGAACACTTAGGCTGGCCGGCATGTGTCCTTCCTCGTTCCTGTGTCTGTCCCTTCGGGGAAATGTCACGCGGTGAATACCGGAGTCCTGTTAGCCCGCTACAGCCCGGTTCCCCGGAGTCCTGCTAGCCCAGTGCTACAGCCTGGATTCACTCGCTGATGACCGACACGTTCGATGCTGGGTCATGGATGCCTGTCCCTGTAAGTCTGTGCCACTTTGGGTTTACGACTAGCCATGTCAGCCCGGGCTCCTTATCATATGGATGCTAGCGACACTGTCATATACGTGTGCCAAAAGGCGCAAACGGTCCCGGGCTAAGGTAAGGCGACACCCATGGGGATACCGTGCGTGAGGCCGCAAAGTAATATGAAGTGTTACCGGCTAGATCGATGTGACATCGAGTCGGGGTCCTGACAGCGTTGGTATCAGAGCTTGACTGCCTGTAGGATTACCAAGCCAAACTGGTCGAAGTTGAGTCTCGAAATTCTTTAGTTATATAAGGGAATTGATTGTGGGATGGAACGTAAGGCTCTTTTTATTCCTTATACCTTATGCCCTTCTGATCTGAGTCATCTTCTCCTCTACGGGGATTAAGAACTAGGCTATCTCTTCTTTCTATTAGGATCACGTGTTACTAATCAGTAGACTTATAAGATTATTGGATTTAAGTCTCAGTTCAGTTCCTACTACTTCCGTATGTTAACTGTTGATCTCGGAACCTTGATATTGTGCTTCTGAGTGGTTATGCCACCATTTTTGTGATTGTCTCAAATCTTTTCTGAGCATTTACAGCCGTTATGCTGTCCGAGTCATCCCAGGTTTCCAAACAGTCTGATGCATTTGCAAATCCCTTCCTCCTGTTTCCGATGTGCATTTGGTCAGATTAATCACACAAATCAGTGAGTTGAGGTACTTTACTGCCTCGACCTTATGTTGGAGTTATTATTATGACCCTAGGTATTTAGGGAGTCACCTAGTAATCTAGCAACGTTCTGTGTTCCCAGTGTGAGATTCTGGCCTTTATTCTCGAAAGCATCCCGTGATGCTACTTAGTAGTAGGTATTCTATTCCTTGGGCTTTGAACCCGAGATTCACTCTACTTACTCCATGTCGATAGTAATTGCTAGCTCCCTTAGGTTATTAGTAACCTTTGCGATAGTCCTTGGAGCCGTGGTATCTTCTTCTTCCAGGTACCATGAACTACTTATGGCAGAAGTTCCTCGTTGAACTGAAATATCACAACAGGATTATTCTTGAGGAGTTCTCCATTCATAAATCGTGACTCTGCCAGTTCTACCTTTCTGCATGGGTTATCCGGAAGAAATATGTTGAACTTGGTTCGACATACTAATCTATGCATCCACAACTCAGAAAGTTATATGTTCCTTCGAGTTGTTCTCTTTAGTTGCATTCTGACCCTCGTCTATCAATTGATAGTCAAGAGTATGCGTGCGTTCGTTTATCGATGCCTATTACTCTTGTGGTCCGTCAAGCCATTCTATCGCAGAATGACTAGGAGAAACAAACTCCATTACCTCTTCCATATCTAGGATTGGGTCAAAGTAGCCGTGTTCCGCAGATCAAGTTACAATCCAACTTCTGGTCTGCTCTACCCTGAAGTATTACCTTCTTTATGACATGAATTTCATGAGAATTGCACCACCTTTGTGAATTCTTGACATAGTGATACTTCTCGCCATCCTTTTTCATTCCTCGGCCCTCGTGTTGATGCAACCGGAATACCGACAAATGAATTGTGATGTGTGAAATCAATACCGCTAGCAACTCTGTTGCTTGGTAGTTAAAGGATAATAATTTCATTCTTAGTATGTTGGTTTTCGAATCATCCTTCTAAGACTGATCGTGCTACCTAGTCCTTATTTCGGTGCACCCTTCGATTGATGAGTTAGGATCTTGTCAAGTCCTCACTCATTTGATTATATCGTCTTGCCCTCAAAAGCAAGATTGTTCTCGAGCTTAGTAACATACCGGTGGTTCGTGACTTTCCAAATATCCTCTTGGAGGTGTTACCGGGTTGTCACCTGACCGCTATGTTGAGTTCGTGATCAAGTTGGTTTCTTGTGAACCACCTTCTCTCCAAGAATCGGTGTTAGATATCCCTGAGCTAGTTGGTTAAGCTAGACAACAACTTGGAGAGTTGGAAGATAAAAGCTTGTCTGACTTAGTTCATTCCAGAGGGATATTTTGTGTAGTGTGTGTTGAAGAAAGATGATATCTTCATCGATTGGTCCGTGTGATCAGTTGCTGGACCTATTGTCTTATCAATCCTTTGATTTGAGTGTGGGCTGTCGTCAAATCAAATCAGAACCAACGATATTCGTAATGTTGTCTTACTCGTGGTTGATCCCTCGAGCATACACCATTACATCTTTGGTCTGACCAATGCTATCACCGTGTTCACCTAACTATGGAATTCCTTTTAAAAGGGAACCCGGATGAATTGTTGTTGAGCCCATTGACAACATCCTTATCTCCTCCATGATTTTGTTGAACATTAAGCTAGTGTTGGAAACTTTTGAAAGCATTTGTTCATGCTAGTTCATGAAGCATATGTTCGGATGTAAGTAGTGACTTCCTTTAATTCATGTGCATCTGATGCAAGTTGCCGCCGTGGATTCGGGAAAGTCAATGTTGCTTTCTTTGGAATCATTCCAAATCAGTCATGCACACGTGCGAAGAATGCTGTGGTTTGAAGACTTGCAACCTTCAATCTATATGTATCCCTAGCACACCAAGCCACTGATTGATTTGTTCAAGGAGGAGTTCCTTCATAAGAGCTAATCCGGACTTATGTAAGGACTTCGATACCCCCGCTGATGGTTCCCAACCAGAACTCGGTAGTGTTTTATTGTAAGACTACCATGTGGGCATGCTTGTCTGGGACAACGTGTTCACATGTTTGTAGCAGAACCAGCTCATGTTTTGGAGCTTGCTATCGTAGTTCATCTCTCGAGAATCCCGCAACGTCATCTCGTCGATTTGTGTTGCAAATTTCCGTTTTTCTTCCTAGACTCGATGAGTCTGGAATATCCTGACACCAACCAGATCTGAATCTCAGGCAGATATGATGGTTGGAATATTTCCCAAGAATTATAATATTGGTCGCGCGATAACCGGTAAAGTGGATGTCGTGGCCAACACACCCAGCCGGAAGACCTGTTATTATAATATCTTGATTGATGAAGTTGGCCACCTCCCCATAAGGATTTCGTAGGATTACTCCCTAGTTGCCCCTATGGATTTCTGTGTTCCGAAGTCCGACCTTTTTACTTGATGTTCTAGATATCAAACCATATCTATGGGTGGATTACGCTAGCACATCAAGGAGAACATTAGAAGCGGAGTGCTAAATGCCTCTCGGTCGATCATCCAGATATTATTTGCTTGGCCTCGCTAAGGTGAAAACTGAGAAAGTGTTATCTTCCTTTGCATCTGCATCCTCCATCACCATTCATCATGGTAGTAAGTTGTGCTACCGGACCCTTGACGCGGTTGTTGATAAAACCGTGATGATTGTGGAAATGCTCAAGTTCTTGAGAGCACGCACAAGCGCTACGTCTTATCATCGGCACTAGCTGGGATTGCCCCAGATTTCCTCGGTTATGCTATAACCACTCCAACAGTGAATTCACTTTTTATTGTTGGGTTCTTCCCCAGTTACCAGAATCATTCCCAGCATTTGCATTTTGTTCCCAGCTTGCACCGCCAATGTGCCATTCTACCATGAGTCTCTTCCATTTCCGGTGATAAGCAAATTCATCCATTACGTTGTCTTCAACAAGGTAATCCACATCATCCAAGTTTGAGTATGCCATTCTACCGACCCCCTCCAAACGATCACTCGAGAATTGTCTTAGGTTGGTTTAAAGAGTTTCAATGATCTCTGAATCAAAAGTAATTCTTTTTGCCACTTAAGGGGATATCTCTACGAGTCACCTTCCCTAAGGTGTATAGTTACGATATCATGGCAACTCAACTCCTCGCTACGTTGACAATCGTTTACCACCTTCTTAAGCGTGAAATTGTTGTCTACTTAGTGAACCTTCGTCATCCGTCTCTTTCCACCCCTCTTGACGTGTATCTCGTGTCTCAACCCGAGAGATGGTTCTATGTCTCATTCCGTGAGTTGTTCGACCTTCAAGAAGACCGATCCTTCTAGAGTTTTCCTTCCCTCTTCATGTCATGTTGACAGGATTTCTCAGAGCAAGACATCAAGACAATGATGGTGAATGAATCAACGTTCAACTGAAGTGCACCCTGGATCGTGAAGATTATACTAGTTGCGTTTCCCCTTCACCTTACCCTACGCTTGAATCTCGAGACGAGATTCTTGTTTAGTGGGGGTGAGTTGTCACATCCCTAGTTTTACCCTGGCCATGGACTAGCTTGGTTGCTGCATCATGTTTAAATTCAAATGAAATTTGAAATAGGGATTGCCTAAACCCTAGTACCAATGGAAATCAAATAGGTTTAACCCAAAAATATTTTCAGTG
Source organism: Triticum aestivum (assembly GCF_018294505.1). NCBI lineage: Eukaryota > Viridiplantae > Streptophyta > Magnoliopsida > Poales > Poaceae > Triticum > Triticum aestivum. The sequence goes on from NC_057809.1 coordinate 161,406,914, forward strand.
ATCCAAATGGCTTCCAAAAATGTTCATCATTTCTGGAAAATGCTTGAAACCATAACCAGAGGGTTGCACATTTTTTTCCATGACATATTTGGTCACTGAATAAAATCATATGTACTTTGCTTTTGGGCATTTAAATGCTAGTAAATATCTTAAATGCCCAAATAATCCTAAAAATAAGTGTGGGCTGTTGGAAATAATCTAAACAGAGCCCCTGATTATTTTCTGGATTTTTAGAGATGCCTAAGTATTTTTTAATAAAGCCTCACAGTTACAGAAAAATAGAAAACAGTAATTAAAATAAAAGACACAGAGAGAGAAGGGAATCACCTGGGCCACTTACCTGGCGGCCCATCTGCACTGGCCCAGCTGACTGGCGCTGCCAGTCGTCGTCTCCACCGCGCCAGAGGGCGCCGAGCGTGTGCTCGCCGTGTGCACACACGCGCCCGTGCCACCTCCTGCCTGCTAGCTTGTGTGGCGCCGCGGACAGACCCGCGAGAGCCGTCTGGATCGCTCCGACGCCCCGCCACTCTCTCCCCCGTCCTCACCCTCTCCCCTGGATCTCTCTCTCTCGCGCCCGACAGCTGCCGTCGCCGCCGCTCGCCACCACCGCGGCCACAGGGCCTCCCTCGCCCCCCCAACTAGCCCACCAGCTCCGCCACTCCATCCTCACCCTCCCCGCCATCTCATGCGACCGGAGAAGCCCCGAGGCGCCGCCCCGCCGTTCTTCCCCTCTTCGGACCCGCCGGTCGCCGTCGACGAATTCGTCGGCTCCGAGTCGTCCCCGACCTCGCCGAGCATCCCATCGCCATCGCTGTGAGCCTCCGCTGCCTCTCCTGTGCTCGCCCCCTCCGTTCTCGCCCCCTAGCCCCATCTCCCACCGAGCCCGAGAGCTCGTCGCCGCCGGCCACGAGGTCGCCGCGGCTAGAGGCCCCGCACGTCGCGTCTGAGCACGCTGTCGTCCTCGTCGCGTTCCCGGGAACCCAGAGCACCTACCCACTCCTCCTCCCGTGCCCCAAAACGCCGTGTCCGAGCGTGCCCGAGCTCCGGCCGCCGCATAGCTCGCCGCCGGCGTCAATTCCGACCGCCCCGAGCTCAAGTCCCTCCACCAAGAGCCTCAGCCCATCCCCAGCTCCCCGTAGGTACCCTCCCCGACCCTTTTGGTGGCCGGAACAGCGAATTGCACTTGCGCCGCCGCGTCGGGCTCGCCTGCGGCTAAACGCCGGCGCCCGCTGACCCGCTGACCGGCGTGGGTTGACCCACTGCCCGGTTTGACCTCCCCCTCTCCCCACTGACCTGCGGGCCCCGCCCGGCTAATTAGGCTAGGATTAGTATTAACTAAATATTAGTTAGTTTAATAGACACTGACAGCAGGGCCCCACCTGTCATTGACACTAAACAGCTCTGGGTCACTGACCAGTGGACCCCACTGGTCAGGTTTGACCTGGACCAGCCCGTTGACCTGCTGACGTCATCATGACGTCAGGCTGATGCAGTAATTGTTTTCTGGAGTTTTAAATAAATCAGAAATGATTTATTAAATTTCAGAAAATAGCTAAAACTTCAATAAATCATAGAAAATTAACCGTAACTCCAAATGAAATAAATTATATATGAAAAATTATCAGAAAAATTCAAGGAATCCATCTGTACCATTTTCATGCATGTTAGAACAACTTATAGCTGCTGTTTAGCACAAATCAATTAAATGGCATTTGAATAATCACATATGGAGTTTAAATTTGAATCTTGTATTCAAACCAACTTCATTTAATCTGTTGCTAGTTGCATTAGCTCAAAACACATTCATTTTGCCATGTCATGATCATGCATCATATTGTGCATCGCATTGATTGTGTTCCCTTCTATGTTGCCGGTAATTGTCCCCTCTCGATAGACGTGATACCGACGATGTGATCGTTGACACTGATGAAGACTCAATGCTATCTTCAGAAGTGCCAGGCAAGCAAAACCCCCTTGTTCATTCCGATACAATCCCACTCTCTCGCTCCTGCTCTCTTTTACTGCATTAGGACAACATCGATTCATCTGTTACTTGCTGCGGTAGCTGAACCCTTTATCCT